>NC_068938.1:63202725-63502725 GCF_016801865.2 Culex pipiens pallens | reverse complement strand
ATGAGCCATTTTTTGGATCACCCAAACAAAAAAAACGGGTCTAAGCAATTTTGTTTTGGTTTGAGCTCTCTTCAAATGGATCTGCTGTATAATTGTGAAATTATAAAAAAAAATTGCAAGGAAAATTAGTTTAACCATAAAACGGTTCGGATTCTTTAGAAAATTTTACACTAAGAGCATTTAGAATGAGTTTCTTAGCTACAAGTTTTAAGGGTTATTCAAACAGAATTCAAAAATTAAGCTTTATAGGCATTTTCAGTAGCACAAATTTAAAAATGAATTTGAAATAAAATGAATCATGCGCTAAAATTTGTTTAAGTTTAAGTTTAAAGTTCATTCAAATTTTTTTATGATAAAAAAACAATTTTTAATGTGTTTTGTTCAACCTTGCAAGTTGGAGGTATTAGTTTTATTAACATCAAATTTATTTAAATTTATTTAATGTTTATATTCTACGGTAAGTAAACATTCAAATGTTATCATCGTAAGTTTAGGAAATTGTGTACTAATAGTTATCTTCCTAAGAATCAATTTGACGTATTTTTCCATTTTGTACACTTTTAGGCTGAATTTTGCAAGAAACACACAAAAAAACTAATTCCAACAAAACTTTAATTTTATTTAATAATAATTTGAAATCCTATCAATGTCTCCCAGGTTTACGCTGCTCTTATTTGTCAGAATCTCAACTTAAAATATAATTCTAAATTTAAATTTTGGCATTATTACGAAGTACATAACATTAATCTAAAATCAAAACATTAATAATACTCTGACTAAAAAACTAAAGAACATTTTTGTCCTAAAATGTATTCCAAAAATAACCCAAATTTATCAATAAAAAAAGCTGAATTTATTCCACGAAATCTTTTCAGCAGTCGTTTGTTGAATCAATTGATCATGTGAAATATATTACAAAAAGAAATAATGTGGTCCTCCAGAAGACAAAATTCTCATCTAGAAATTAGCTATGAAAAACATAACAATAGATTGAAATCTGTTAAGGAAACATTTAAAAACCTTAAAGCAAACCTTAAAACATTCAAAAACATGATTTTTGAGAATTGAAATTAATTCTGAAGATACTCCTTGAAACCAAATTCGTCAATCTGATGGCGCTTAAACGTCCCCAGAACCTCATTCAATCAAGCTATAATTCCGCAGTTATTTTTGACACTGAGATGCTTTAAATTGATCGAAATTGGCAATGTGTGAACAGTTTCGTACTCGTGTGGGACCGAGACCGCACTCCTCAATCAATTTTGATTTTCGCAGAAGTGGAAAGAAAAGAAACTCTCAGCTTGTCGCGAATCCAGTGCGTAAAGTCCATCAATTAAGGAGGGCTCGAATCAAAGTTTTTGTCCATTTCGTCTGGCTTTAACTGGGCTGGAAAAGAAGCGCTGTATTGATCGAATGAAAGCGAAAGTGCGCGTTATAACGATTGAGAATCCAACCAGTCAAGAGCAATTTGTCTCAATTGACACGAGTCGGACACAATCTGGTTGATGGCGGAAGGAGTTACAGCAAGTGGCGCTAAACCCAAAGTCATGGACATCTGGTTATCAATTACATGAATTTAAGATCTTTCGATTTTTAGAGACAATCATAGTGAAATTTTGGAATTAATTAAAATAATCAATCAAATTTACCAATAAACTACAATTATAAATAATGCTATACATAATTCAAATGTTTATTCCCAACTCATACGATCATGCCGTAGCACCTGCGTGAAACATTCCACTCTCACGTGAGAAATTCCGCGCAGAAGCGAGTGCAACATTTTCAGTTCTGCGCTGCGATATGTGCGAATGAAAAATTTCCATGACGTCACGTTTGAAAATCACACACATCCATTGCGGCTGAAGCATGAATGAGAGGTGTCTAGGTATGTGCAACATAAACATTGATTTATTTCCCATGTGTGAGTATGAAATACGAATTGATCGAATTATGAATATTTTCCTGTAAGAAAAAAATACATTTTGATTAGAATCTACGATGGTTTTACTCTGAGTACTTAAATTTAATCTGATAAAGTGAGCAAACTTAAATTTAATACTGTCTCACGTTATCGAAAAAAAAGATCATCGGTCGTAGCATGTGCTGATCAGCGTAAAGCTCTCCATTACATTCAGTTTGCGATGAATGAAAAGCTGGCCCGTCTCATTGAGAAATTGTGTGGGGAGAGCAAGAAAAATATCACCCGCTAGCTTTTTTAGAACAACGCAATACCCCGTAAAGTAGGCAACAAGCATTCGTAGAGATGAGTGAAAAAGCTTCACACAGAAAAAATCGAGCAGTTGAAATGAGAGCAGCAGCAAAGCAGCAGAAGACTTGGAGGAAAGCGTGTGATTGTGTGCTGAAAACTGCTTACAAAATAATGTTATTTGTTCTATAAAATAAATTATGTAAGTGGAACTGGAATAAACTAAATTTTAAATAAACTACTTTGGTCGTAACAAATTTTGAGTACTTTTTTGCAAAATTAAAAAAAAAATAATTCACAATTAAAAAAATCCCGGTCATTTTATATCAATAAAGTTATCGTACCCAATAAATCAACAAATTACAAATAAATTTGTTGAAACTCTAGTAGCGTCTTTTTAACCTTGAGTGCCCCAAGATACTTTGTTTCCTAACCATCTGTTAAATCAATAAGAACTGTACAAACTCACAGAGTGTTCAAGTAAGAAAATCAGAATATTTTTTTTATAGTTTATAGTTTAGCAAAGGAAACTGCATGAATACTAGAAAAAAATATCAAGCGATCGTAATTTTAGCAGTAAATGGCTTCTTTATTTATATTGTTCATTTGATTTTTTGTTTATTATATTTGATATTTCATTGTGGCATTTTTCAGATGATATGTTATGGCATTTGAGATCTGAATTCAAAAGTCTGCAAAAAAATTATAGGAAAATTTCTCAGAGATTTAATTTTTTAACATTGAAACCCGATCAATATCGTCTGTTCAAAAATTAAGGCAAACAAAATAAAATAGAAAAATATTTACAGAAATTAAAAAATAAAAGAAATCTAATTATTTATTTAATTGCTGTGTGCTGGGAACACTTAATTGCCTAAAAATCCCTTCGTAAGATACCGTTTTTATTAATATTAACATAAAATTTATTAAAGCGGCCAAAACTATAAAGAGATTTGAATGGATAAACCAATGATGCAAAATACTTTCTTTGGACATAGAAAATCCCACCAAACAGGTTCAGCTAAACCAAAAAACTAATTAATCCACCTATGTGGTTGATGCCTTCCTCACTCTATACCAACAATTGGCGGTTCGATGGGATTGGACCACATTTTTATCTAGTTTTTCTTAAGAATATCAATAAAAAGTGCATAAATATCACTTAAGTGGCCAAAACTTGAGACAAGATTGCCATATTCTCAATGTTTTGGACTCATTGAAGAGGTCTTTTGATTACCTAACCAACGGTGGGTCGGATGATGGATCCGGACATAGCTTAAACACATTTTAGTGAGATCTGGCATCAAAAAAGCACATAAATATCACTTAAGTTACCATAACTTAAGACAGGGTTGCCAGATTCTCAATGTTTTGGATTCATTGGAAAGGTCTTTCGATTACCTAACCAACGGTGGGTCAGATGAATGATTCGGATATAGTTTAAATACATTTAAGTGAGATCCACATAAATATCATATAAGTGGCCATAACTTAAGACAGGGTTGCCAGATTCTCAATGTTTTGTACTCGTTAGAAAGGTCTTTCGATTACCTAACCAACGATGTACAACATGATGGTATTTGAATCGATTTCCGATCACTTATCTATCATCCGGATAAATACAAAAACTAACTTAATCCACCTATGTAGTTGATGCCTTCCTCACTTTTTACCAACAATGAGTAATATGAATGGTTTGGACACATATTTCAGTTATTTTTTTTAGATCTAGAAAAATAAGTACACAGATATAACTTAAGTGGTCATAACTTGAGACAGGGTTGCCAGATCTTCAATGTTGTGGACTCGTTGGAAAGGTCTCTTGATTACCTAACCAACAATGGGTCGGATGATGGATCCGGACATCGTTTACATGCATATAAATGAGATCCGGATATATGTGAAAACACATATTTATACATAACGTTTGAACTAGTTATCGAAACTTCAAACAATTCAATAGCGTTGTAAGGGACCCTATACTAAGTCGATTGCAACTGGTTTGATCAAAATCGGTTCAGCCAGTACTAACAAAACTCAGTGAGAATTTTTGTCACATACATACATACTAAGTCGCACATACACACACACAGACATTTGCTCAGTTTTCGATTCTGAGTCGATATGTATACATGAAGGTGGGTCTTTGAGCTTTTAATAAAAAGTTCATTTTTAGAGCAGGATTATAGCCTTACCTCAGTGAGGAAGGCAAAACACATTTTTATACATAACTTTTGAAATACTTATCAAAACTTTATAAAAATCAATAGGTACTTATGGGACCTCGGTTCAGCCAGTGCTGAGAAAACTCAGTGAGAATTTTGGTCACATATACACACATACACACACACACACACACACACACACACACACACACAGACATTTGTTCAGTTTTCGATTCTGAGTCGATAGGTATACATGAAGGTGGGTCTACGAGCATTCTGAGAAAAGTTCATTTTTAGAGCAGGATTATAGCCTAACCTCAGTGAGGAACGCAAAAATATAACAATTATGACTAAGCCAAATTTTTTTTTTACATTTATGGGTTGAAGATTTTTCGCAAAAAAAAATACGAATATAATACGAATGCAATGGTATGAGTCATACTTAGTGGTAGTGAAGTGCTCAAAGTACCGCAAGAAGCAGTTTTCAACAAGTTTTTGGAAGTTTAAAAAGTTAGTTAACTATAATCATGAAAACACTTATGAATATGATTAATTCGGTTCTCCCTAGAGTCAATACTTTCTCTATGAAAATTAATTCGAATCGGAAATCGGACTGCATTATCTGATTTTTGGACTTTGGCACAATAAAATCAATTGAAATTTGTTTTTAAGTTATAAGTTAAATGTGTAATTGAAACAGAATTCAGAATTATCTTCGTATTTATAGGATTGTTCAGTAACAAATAATTATATTTTTATGCAAAAATCTATTTTTAATGATTTTGATGCATATTTGGAACCCTAAGAGCAAGTTTTTCGCCAATTAGAACAGGTCGTATCGATGTGCTCCACTATGAGCTATGAGAAAAAATCAAACCAATCCCGAATGTCTCTGGCACATTTTAAAGTACTTCAAAAAACCTTTCGAATTTACTTAAGGAATTAGAATTGATAATTTTTTACGAAAATGCAAGCAATTTTAGGATTTTTCATGTTTTTTGGACCTTAAACTTCAATGCTCTTTTTATCCCACTTCCCTTTGTCGTAGAGGGCTCATATTTCGCATGAGTTCATCTTATGTATAGACAAACAAACGCTGAAAGTTCCATCAAAATCGGAGCACCTCGATAAGACCTCTAGAACAAACCGAGTAAAATCTACAAAAACTGCCTCTTAAATATTCTACATAATACAATCCCGGCTCACTTTGATGCATTTTTGGAGTCATATTTGAGCTTATTGACCCAAAATAAGATATCATTAAAAATGTGATTCGATTAACTCGATTAAAATAAATACAACATTTTCACATGCACAGTAAAAAAAAATCATGGTAACAGTACATCTGGGAAGGGGTACATCTTTTATGTCAGAAAAAATGTATTGAGGTAAAATTACTTCATAAAAGAGGTGATATTAAACCTTCCAAAATCACACCTTCAAACATACATTATTTTTTACTGTGTGCACATTAGTAAACTTGCTAAAATATTTATTACAATAACATTATAACTCACCTGCAGATCGGTAGGTTTCGCCTGTTGCTGCTGTTGTTGCACATTTCCAGCAGGCTCCACCTTCGCTGGCTTTTTTTTTTTTTTTTTTCATAAAATTATTTTTATTAGGTCCTTTTCGGTACTGGGACCTGGTTAGGACCGAGTCGGCTTTTGTAATTACATTTGACTTAATAATTACAGAGGATCTTGTGTGTAAATGTTAGTGGGAGGGGAGCCGATTACCCGCGGCCTACTCGGGGTTAGTAGGGAAGGGATTGATGTTAAAGACAAGGCGTGGGATGGGAAGGGGGATTGTGTAACCTTCGCTGGCTTTGCTTGGTCCGTTTTTGTCTTCATCGTAACCCAAATAAACTATTACACTATTTTAAAGAAGTCAAAACGAAGCCCCGGTCCCAAAATTAATTCACACTCAATTCACTCAACCAAGCATCGATTCATCCGTCCAACTAAATAATAACACTCCACTAACCAGCGATCGTCACGGTTAAGGCCAAGGTCTTTTGGGCAGTTTTGCGCACACTTTTTTTTTCGTTCAGTCTCGATCAACACCAAAGACCGGTCCGCGGCCAAGTGTCCTTGGAAAAGGTGCCCAGTTTATGACGGTGTGGTGGCGCCCCCTCAGAGTAAATGAATTTGCACTAAACTGGGCACAAGCTAGTTGGGTGTTGCTAACTAGAACAATTTCTCACTAATCGCCGCTTGTGCTGCTGACTGGATCACGTTCCGAGAGGTACTGCCCGGGGTTGTTTGTACGGTTGGACAATGTAACCCCCCTTTTTCGATCAGTCAGTCAGTATTCGTCAGGAGTGCACAGTCGAGTGTGCATAACCCAGTAAGAGGTAGAGGTGGAGGATCGTTAAAACGTGAGACCTCATAAGCTGACGAGAGCCTTACCATGGCCGGACGACCAGTCGGCAGCTGATCCGCCAAAAATGTCCAACGACGAACAGTGCTGGTCACCGCGGCAACGCAAAACATAAAAGGAGGGTAATTGCATTGATTTTGAACGCAAAAAGCAAAAAGCAAAAAGCAAAAAGCAAAAAGCAAAAAGCAAAAAGCAAAAAGCAAAAAGCAAAAAGCAAAAAGCAAAAAGCAAAAAGCAAAAAGCAAAAAGCAAAAAGCAAAAAGCAAAAAGCAAAAAGCAAAAAGCAAAAAGCAAAAAGCAAAAAGCAAAAAGCAAAAAGCAAAAAGCAAAAAGCAAAAAGCAAAAAGCAAAAAGCAAAAAGCAAAAAGCAAAAAGCAAAAAGCAAAAAGCAAAAAGCAAAAAGCAAAAAGCAAAAAGCAAAAAGCAAAAAGCAAAAAGCAAAAAGCAAAAAGCAAAAAGCAAAAAGCAAAAAGCAAAAAGCAAAAAGCAAAAAGCAAAAAGCAAAAAGCAAAAAGCAAAAAGCAAAAAGCAAAAAGCAAAAAGCAAAAAGCAAAAAGCAAAATGCAAAATGCAAAAAGCAAAAAGCAAAAAGCTGACGAAACATAGCTAACAAACCAATTATCGAGCCCATTACCATCGCAAAAATGTTGCGCCGGGTATTGCGCATTCCAGCTGCTCGTTGAATTGGCAATCCTTTTTCCTCTCCCCATTTTGTGTGACCGACCAACCAAGTGGCATCCCCGGCGGTTGGTGGCAGCGCTGCAATGTTGTTTACCTTCATGCCCATTTGGAGGAGATGTACGAAAATTTACATTTTAGATCACACTAAACTAAAGGTCTCACTTTTGTGAATGAAACCCGGCCCGGTCGCGGTGCTGCCGGTTCGCTCGATGGGTTTCGATTCTAATCCACGACTGTAAATCCATGCTGAATCGCAAATAAAAATCGTCAAAATTACAGATTATACATTGTCATGTATTTTTTTTTTCAAATAAATAATGTATTTATTTATTTTCTAATCATGCAATTACTTTGATCTTAGAATAATGTTGAGGAAAGATCAATTATTTTCAATTTTGGATTTTTTGTCGTCTGTTCTGGACTAACTAGTTTATTTTTCGCAAACAGTGCCCGCAGCGCAAAATCATGGGAATAGTTATGTTACAAAATGTTTTTGTTTATCAGCGATGTCACACTGGTCAACGCTGGCTGCAGAGCTTTATGATTCGCGATAATTCACCGGCCGGCACGGCATAACGCGGTCGGTGGCCAAATAGTCATTCAATAAAAAAACGTAATGGAATGAGGAAAGGCTTTAATGGGAGGAGATTTATTCAGTCCATTTCTGGCGATGATCATCGCTATCGCGTTCAGGGCCAGTACCTACTTTAGTGCAACGAGAGAGTATATGTAAATTTGTCACTGAAAGTGGTGATAATGTTGACGAATGGTCGTTTTTACTTCCGTAATTTTGAAAGGTTGTTTCTGGATGGTTATTTAGAATTGTTTGCAAGACTATGTTTTGCGTATTTAAATTGAGTTGAAAATATATGAAAATGTTCTAAGAAAGCTATATTTTAACATTCGAAAAATATATGTTTTACAAAAATGCAACTTGCAATGGTGATGATTTGGAAATTTAAGGTCAAATCAACAATAAACCAAAAAAGTCATTTTTGAATTTCGAACAGAACTTTTCATTTCAAAATTTATTTTGAAGTAACTTCTCAGGATAATTTTTTAACAGTGTAGTAATGATCTACAAAGTTGCAGAATAGACAATAACCTTACCTGTTACCATCACGAGTTATTGAAAAATCGATTGTTAAAAAATGATCGTAAACGGACAAAGTTTCACACAAATCGAAGAGGTGTCGGGGCATCTCTTGCTGATTTCGTGTAAGTTGGCAAGGGACCATTCATAAACAACGTGGACACTTTTTTCGAAATCTCAGGCGTCCCCCTCCCCCCTCTCGTGGATAATTTCCATACAACACAAATCTGTTTTGTGTGGAGCGTTGACAATTGCTAAAACCCCCTCCCCCCTAAGGTGTCCACGTGGTTTAAGGATGGTACCCAAAGAAAGACTAAGGGTTCAAGAAAAAGAAAAGAGAAAGAGAGAGAGAGAGAGAGAGAGAGAGAGAGAGAGAGAGAGAGAGAGAGAGAATGCTATCGCTGGGAATCAGAAGACACAAGAAGAGATCTCACAAGTTGTAGTGACGGTCGCTATACTCTTTGATGTTTTGGTGCAGAGATTATCAAAAGATCGCTTCTTCTATCTCTTATCTGCTACACTGCCCAGTGGGATGGCTCGAGATGTTCGCAATTTAATTATGTATGGGAAAAAATATTAATCCTCTTTATTTTCCACCAAATTTTTAAAAACCAACACAATAGCGTTAAAAGTGACAAAATTCTCTGAAACTTCCCCGAAGAAAGTTGGATTGAAAATTCAATTCAAAATTAAAACTACAAAAAAGTAGGTTTTCCCATGATAATTTCCTAGTGTGACCATCCCGGGAATTCCCGGGACAAAAATCCCGGGATTTTTCCAAAACCGAGAATTCCCGAATCCCGGGATTTTCTATCATTTGTCCCGAGAATTCCCGAAATTGAAAAAAAACCATATTTTGGTCTGGAAATTCAAATTTGGTTGTGAAAATAGTAGAACAATAAAATCAATAAAAAAAAATTGAATTCAGCAAATATCAGCATTAAATTGGCTTTTTAGGAAAAAATATTATAATTTTAATTAGCAGGTCCTCAAAATGCCTAGTGCTTTAAATGTTTTCTCTTTTATTTTATTTTTTTTAAAGACTATATTTTAAAGGATATATTTACGTATATTTTTGATTTAAAATTAAAAAAAACAATCTCATATCAAATTATTTATAATCAAAAACTGGCATCTAGGGCAAATAAATACAAATGTAACGAATAAAGACAGCTATTAAAGCAAAAAAAATAATTGCATGACGTTTTGGATGACTTCGGTTAAAACAGGAACAGAACAAAACAATTTGTACTTCCAAATGTATTGCTCTAAATCTCCTGTACCTATTTAGACTGTAATTCTTATTTTCCCTCGGTTGGCGGTAGTAATTTTGTTTTTTAGATTTAAAATAATTTTTTTTAAGCTGTTTAAGTCATGTCCTATAAAAAAGACAAAAAAAAATTTCTTTTAGGCTATTTTAAAACTGTCGTCTTTGTTTAGATTGAAGTGAGGATTATCACCATTTGATATTATTAAGCTAATTCTATGATTTTAAGCTTGAAAACATAACAAAAATATAATGAAACATAGATTTTATTACTCATTCAAAAATTTCCCGGAATCCCGGGAATTCCCGGGATTCCAAAAATATTTTTCCCGTTTCCCGGGAAATCCAAAACCCGGGAAAATTGGACGCCCTAGTGTGGACGCAACCAATCGATTACAAATGTTGAGTGGCTATTTTGTGGCCCAAAACGCACAAAAAAAAATTGTTCTGGTTTGATTTGATCTTTTTTTAAATTATTCATATGATGACGAGTAGCATTGTTCACGGATATATGAAAAAGACAAAAGTGTTTAGTTTCGATTGCATCAACCGGAATTTTCAAGATTAATAGTCACAGAAGCTAGCCTGAACATTTGAGCTTATTTGGATAAGGTTTATTTACTCCAGTTTTGATCTGCAGTTAGAATAGAATTTTTATCATTTATTTTTCACTTTTTAACGTTATTTCTAGAAAGTTTTCCTCAACCCGAAAAAAATTTCTCGTCTTAGAGATTTCTGATAGGTTTTGATCTGGGGAACAACTTTGTAGAACATTGTATGTAGCTCAAATTTTCAGACTTGCTTTTGGGACTATAGCGCTAGAAAATTCCGGTTGATGCATATATTTTTCATATATCCGTGAACCACTCTGATGACGAGCCAGTCTAATACTCAGTGACATTTTTCAGAACTTTTAGATGATAATTGAGCGATATTTGTACCTATTTTATCGTGGTTACATTATTTAAATATACGTATAAGTATACTTTTCACAGGATTTGCCTATTAAATTTGTAAAGAAAAAAAAGTAAGTTTGTGCTTTTTCTTTTCTTTATTCAATAGTTTTGGTGCAAAACTATTTCAAGCAGGGAATAAAAACATTACAAACTGTGTAAACTATAGATAGTTACATCGTGGTAGTACCAATAGCGACGTGTCGTGTATTCTAAGTAGGGTACAATTAATCGCTGTCACATCCGTGTGGTTTTCCATTTACAGCTAAAGTTACAACTATTAGGTCATCTTACTTGTTTGCTCTATCGATTAAATATCAAATTTAGATTCTTGATTTATTGGTACCATCAGTACCTTTAGAAATATCTACGTTTATAATTGATTAAAGTATTTAAAAAAACAAACACTGTTACTAATAAAAATCTTTTCAACTCCTCAAAAAAAAAACACATTGGAAAAAAAAGGTTCATCTATAATTGTGTTTTAACGAAAGTGTTTTGTTTTCAGTAGAATTTGTTTCTGTCTTTATTATTCATTCTTTTTTATGGAGGTTAATTATATCTATATTTGATATATTTGATAATAATATTTTTATAGATCTATTAATTGTTTTGATAGTGTAACTTCATGATGCAAAGTGAATATGAAATACCGTGAGATCATACTTTCCACAGAGCGCTGAATTTGTGCAAATTTTAACAAACAAGCAAAATTGACTAAACCTGTAGCAGTTTGACACAGAAGCTCTTCCTCGCCAGAACATGCCGAGTGCAGATCCCCGGAGGAGCACGTGATCTTGCCTTGTTGTTGTCGCTGTCGCGAAAATTGGCCAGAATTATTAGATAATAAGATGATCGCGGCCGAGGACGATAATGAGATCGCCTTTCAGTGCGGACAGCTAGAAGTCATATTCATTTGATCAGGAGAACGAACGCGGGCCTGAAGGAAGAATCTCCAACTGGAAAGTGTATGACCCTGGCGAAATTTCACTCCAAAATAGCTGAGTTTTTTTCTCGAGAGAGTGACATTCAAGTGTCGCAAATTTGGTTTATGGTCCGGGAGGAAATCCTTATTAACGGATAAGGGTGTTTTGGCTGCATGAGTTATGGTGCACTTTGGGAAATTTGTCTATTTTTAGTTTTAGGAAAGAAAATGTACTCTATAAAAAAATTATTTTACTGAAACGAATGGTTTCGTACCAAGAAATTTATCAAAATATTTCAACATGTTTTAAGATATCAACAAATACTCACAGTGCCTACAGAGTTATCCAAGTGCGTTTATTCAATTGGGATAAACGCGTTGGAAATTGAAATTGCCTTCGAGTTACTGGCTGTCCTCAGCATCAGTTGCCAAGGCAAGTATGACTTGGACATCGCACAACATTTTGTGCAAGTCCAAGCCGGTAGGATTTATTTTTAGCTTAACAATTTGATCTACTTGAATCTGGATATGTTGTTTATCTTCTGTTTGATATCCAGATTTCACGGAAATTCTCCAGGAATTTTCTTGGAGATGAACGTGTTTTAAAGCTGTTACAGATATCACGTACTGATTACAGCGAATAGTTTCCGAATACGTCAGTTTCACTTGCTGATGAACTCTTTCTCTGGAAACATGTGCTTTAATGCACTCAACCCAAGAGAATGCAATGTAGGAAGCACGTGTCTAACCGATAATGCACTTTGGAGGGGTGACGATGCACTTGAGTTGGATCTGGATTTCCAGCTGAGAATCCCTGCCAACTAATAACGTTTTGATAAAGACAAGACACCTTATTGATTCCCGAGCAGACGGAAATAACTTGGGAACAACATTTTTTGATATTTGAAAATACTAGGCCAGTACCATTTTATGTTATTTATAACAAGATTTGTTATTCGTCTTTATGATTTTTTTGTTATTGGATTGTTATTGTAATAACAGACTAATAACAATTTTAGTTATTCTTCGAACAAATCTTTGTTATTATTTTTTGTTATTTTAACAACTATTCCGACCATCCCAATAACAGTTGGAGGTATTCATAACATTAAATGTTATTCCAAGGTTGTTTTGGCTTTCAACCAATATCAGACCAATAACAAATTTTGTTATGATATCATAAACTGTTATTAAACCCTTACGCAAAATTGAATTTTTCAAGATGATTCCATAACACTTTCTGTTATTTTAACAGTATTTGTTATTGAAATGGCATGAATTTTGTTATTACCGTCTGCCCGGGTTGGCTCTTCAAGCTTTCGTTTTATATTTAGTCCAGAGAAGTAAGAAAAGCTCATTAAGGGCCCTGAATTCCCAGGTTTACAGTTTAAATAATTTGTTTTGAAACGCAAATTTGATCTCTGTTGTGTTGATTGATATTGTTTAAATACTTTGAAGAGAATTTCAGTTTCTTCAAACATCAAGCTTGTTTTAACTTCTGATAACGACAGTCTGTATCTTATTTTTGTTATCAAATATGCTTAAAAACGTGCTTTCAATTTCACTTCACGGAAGCAAATTGATTGTTTATTTTAATCACATGTTGTATCACTCCTATCCACTAGGCATTTTCTCTGGGAGCATGTGCTTGGTACAAGAAAACAATCGAATAAAATGCAGCAAACAATCCACTTATCTTTCAAGTGGACGATAAAAGAAAGTCTAAGGATGCCAGCAAAAATTATTATTTGGATAAATATTTAGGTCGGTGACGATCATAGAAAAATGCAGCATCATGAAATAAAGTTTGAAAACACTTGAACACAATGTTCGGTTTCAGTTCATCGATATTGTTTTGAGCGCATTTCTCGAATCATTCCGGTCAATAACAGATTAATTTTTATATAAGTTAAGCTTTGAATGAGTTCTTCTCACATATTGTTTTCGAAAAACCTATCCTATAATATGTTTTTGCTGATTATATGAAAGTTCAAATGTAAGAAATCAGATTTTTTTCCATCAAATCTATCAAAAAATCTCTATTATCTATTATCTTTAATTTTCATTAATATAGAATTATGTATAAGGACCATTAAATCAGTTTTCTTATCTGTACCTAATATTTTATATTTTTCATAATGTTTAATGCAATCAATGCAATTACAAACTTTTTTCATAACTTTTTTTTCCACTGTATCAATGTAGAGTTAGACGCATCTGGCAGTAACAATGAGGCGATTTTTTTTGGTAATGAATACCTACCTATATTGCCTAGAAATAATCATATTTTGGTAATGTTGAATTAACAATAGTTAGTTATGCTGAATGTTATTACATTTCATAAAACCTTTTATTTCAACCATACAATTTTTATTATTGATTATTTCAGTAAAAACATAATTCCTCAGACAATTTATATTTTGAATGATTTACAATGTATTATAAAACATCAAAGTGTCTCAACAAACTTGAAAAAAGCGTATTTTCTGCAATTGTTTTGTATTTACACTCTAAAATCAAACTAATATGAATAGTTTTGCAAGGGAACGTCCAAATTTGCTTTTTGCTTTTTGCTTTTTGCTTTTTGCTTTTTGCTTTTTGCTTTTTGCTTTTTGCTTTTTGCTTTTTGCTTTTTGCTTTTTGCTTTTTGCTTTTTGCTTTTTGCTTTTTGCTTTTTGCTTTTTGCTTTTTGCTTTTTGCTTTTTGCTTTTTGTCAAAAGCTGCTTTGAAGCTTAAAATTTCATACAAATGTTGGCTATGACGGGCATTTTTATTGGAGAAAAACCTAGTTCATCATACTACATTTTTAATACGTGAGCAATTCTCTGAGATTTCGGTCATTCGATTTTTTCTGTATTTTTTTAAATCCGACTGAAACTTTTTTGGTGCCTTTGGTATGCCCAAAGAAGCCATTTTGCATCATTGGTTTGTCCATATAATTTTCCATACAAATTTTGCAGCTGTCCATACAAAAATGATATGTGAAAATTCAAAAATCTGTGTCTTTTAAGGAGTAGTACCCTAGTGAAATTTTGATAAAGTGCACCGTTTTCAAGTTATAGCCATTTTTATGTAACTTTTTTCAAAATAGTCGCAGTTTTTTATTTTTAAAAATAGTGCAAATGTTTGCCCACTTTTGAAAAAAAATATTTTTGAAAAGCTGAGAAAATTCTCTATATTCTGCTTTTTCGGACTTTGTTGATACGACCCTTAGTTGCTAAGATATTGCCATGCAAATGTTTAAAAACAAGAAAATTGATGTTTTCTAAGACTCACCCAAACAACCCACAATTTTTAATGTCGATATCTCAGCATTAAAAGTGCATAATATTGAATGTTTGGTCTTTTTGAAATGTTAGTCTCGATTTAAAAATTCTGAAATTTTTTTTTTCGAAAAGATCTGAAAATTTTACGAATGTTTCATATATTAACATTGAAACTCGGACCATTTGTTGCTGAGATATCGACATTAGAAAATGTTGGGTTGTTTGGGTGAGTCTTAGAAAACATAAATTTTCTTGTTTTTAAACATTTGCATGGCAATATCTTAGCAACTAAGGGTCGTATCAACAAAGTCCGAAAAAGCAGAATATAGAGAATTTTCTCAGCTTTTCAAATTTTTTTTATTCAAAAGTGGGCAAACATTGGCATTATTTTAAAATAATCAATAACTGCGACTATTTTGAAAAAAAGTTACATAAAAATGGCTATAACTTGAAAACGGTGCACTTTATCAAAATTTCACCAAAGTACTTTTTGATTGCAAATTCAATTTTACATCAAAAAATGAAATTGAAAATTTTTTGCGACCAATATTTCAGTTTTTTATTAATTGTATTGATTCAAAAAATCATAACTCGGTCAAAGAGTTTTTGCCCATTCTGGAAATTTCTGAAAAGTTGGCGTTTGATGCCCTCTAAAACATATCAAAAAATAAAAAATAAATTAAAAATAGTGTTTTTTTGCAAATCAAGTTTTAGTGACAAAAAGTTAAATAAAAAATCACCAAAATTTTTTTTACCCTGTATCATTTTTTTTCAGTATATGCCATATCTATACCTACAACTTTTCCGAAGACACCAAATAGATCAAAAAAATCCTTCAAAAGATACAGATTTTTGAGTTTTCACATATCATTTTTGTATGGACAGCTGCCAAATTTGTATGGAAAATTATATGGACAAACCAATGATGCAAAATGGCTTCTTTGGGCATACCGAAGGCACCAAAAAAGTTTCAGCCGGATTAAAAAAATACAAAAATTAAAATTAAAGAAAAAAGACCGATTCCGTAGAGAACTGCTCACGTATCATATAGTTTGATAAACTGGCTTGATGTCGATAGCGTTTTCAAATCAGAGAATCCTTGAAGTAAAATGTTGGATTTTGTAAGTACAGTAGCTCTGCAGTTGTTCTATAACCTGATGCCTCCTTTACTCGGCGGTCCCTTCGATACCACCGCATGGAGAGTCGTACATTTCTAGATTTTCCCAACATTTTTCCCGGCTAGGGGAAAAGATTTATTCCCGTGATCAAAAAGGGTTTCTCTCTCACCAAAACCCAATCAAACGGTGCATTTGAACCACCCAATACAATATCTTCCATTCATTGCTGCTATCTTTTCCCAATCCACAACCACTCCGCACCGCCGATCCAGATAAAGAGTTACTGAAGCTATTAGCAACCAGGCCTCAAGTACCAAGCGCCAGCACCTGCCGTGCGTCGTCGGCGCTGGATGTCGCAGTCAGTCGGTGAGTGTGTATCATAACATAAAACAAACTATCGCGTCCGGTCGCAACATCAGTCGACCAAGTGCAGTCGACCAGTTCGGAAGCAACACGAGTCGATCTTGCGATTTGCGCGCGCGCTTGGATTTTGATTTGAACCTTGTTTTTTGGCACTAAAACTGTATACTAGTTGATTTAGTTGTTGACGAAGGATTTTGTTTGTGGTCGTGAATTTTGCACACTTTAGTATTGGTTTAGTAGCACCTTAGATCGGCAACACCGTGCTGGTTGTCGCTAGTGTTTGCAGTCGGCTTGTGGTGCAGTTCTGAGTGTACCTCCGTCAGGACTGGCCGCGTGACAATTTTGGCCACCTTTAGTCAGTCATCTCGTACCCGTCAGTTGGCCGCAGATCGTCGTTGCGGTCGGATCGTACACCTCGCTAAGCTTAAAGGTTCCCGGGACTATCCTACCGTATAAATATCTCGCAGTACTCGTGCTCGCTCAAGTGTATCCCCTTAAAGTTGCAAGAAATTAAGTGGAAAAGTACCAAACCGTCAAAGGTCTCCAAATTCAACCGGAGAAGTGTTTCATACCAGTTGCTGCAAGTAGTCGTCCTTAAAGGTTCAAACGTTAAACTACGGTTCTAGGGTGAACCAATCTTGATCGTTCGTTACCCCCGAGGAGTTTCAACCAAGTTCAACAAAACGGCACCCGTTCCGGCATCACCACCGGTCGTTACCTCAGTACGGAACAGAAATCGAGCATCGGGCTGAGCCTAAACGCCGAATTTCAAGGTGAGTTTTGTTTTGGTTTCGAAGTTACTTATATCGTGAGGTGAGCTGATTGATGGCTCAAGTTCATGCTCAGAACTGGTGGCAGTTGAACTTGTTTTGAACAGCTGACGGTGATGGTGACGATGATGCTTGGTGGTTAGCCAGACTTGCCGGACCTGTGTCGGTAGTGACGAATTAGATGCTCGAGATCTAATCGCGGGGTGTTGTATTTTTTTTTTTTTTGCTGTAGTGTTTTGCTCGTGGGAAGCTGGTTGGGTTAGTGGGGTTTTAAAGTGTTTTATATCTTTGAATACATTTGCAAATGCAGTTTTGCATACCGACATTCCTCGAAAAGAGGTTCTATAAGCAAAGTAAACATTTTATTCTGATTAGTTCAGAAGTTCAATCGTAACGTTGAGTAAGCTGATACCAAGAATTTTAGTGAACTAATTCGTAACGTTGTATTGAAATGTTAACGCCATACGTTTTAAAGTGGTACTACTCTTCTCCCTATGTAAAACAGCAAACCAGCGTCAATTTAACGTCTTTTTGAGAGATTTGAAACAAACGAACATTAACTTAAACTTGATAATGATAATTTTAATTAAATCAAAGAGATGGAGCAACCAGTTTTCATTTCCTATACATTTTTACAAATTTTGAATTCATGTTTTTTTTGTTTTTGATTGAATTTATTTTCTTAAATAGATGGAGTTATCTATTTATAAGTTACATTTTTTGCTAGTGAACTTCTCTATTCCATCAACGGGAGAGGAAGGAGAGGAGGAGAGGAAAGAAAATCACTCTCGAACTTACGAAACAACCTCAACCAGTAAACCAGCAAATTGATGCTCGTGTGCTCTCTTGTACTATATTGATAGAAATCTCCGCAAACTTAGCACAAGAAAGAACACGGGCATTGAAATGTAGACATCTAGAAGTGAAGGAATATTCTAGGGTGTCTAACATATTTTTTAAATCCCGGGAATTCCCGGGATCCCGAAATATTTTAGGAATAATTATTGCAACTTTTTTCAATAATCATGGAAATAGCAAATTACTATTCACTGATGATAATTTAGACAGCAATCTCAACAAGTACAGCAGTTTTTGAATATCATAAAATCATGTAATTGTATAATAATTTTGGAAATTTTTGTGTACTTTTTGTGCTTTGCATTTTAAATCTTCCACAGTTCTTTATCAAACATGATTTGGATTTAGTTTAATTATTATAAATAGATTTCTTTTATTAATTTTTTTATGACTAGGAAGGCTCAAATTTATTTGACATTAGTCTTTAAAATTGTCTAAAAAAGCCAAAAAACTAAAAGAAACGTTGGCAGATGTTAAATTTCATTAAAGTTTAGAATTTAGTTTTCCTGTAAAACAAGTTTTTTTTGATAATCTTTAATCTCCATTTAAGACATTACGACCAACTGGAGCAAATTGTGACTACAGTCTGAATAGAGACAGTGGATTTTACAGCAAAATTGAAATTCGGTGTTCTAATTTTGATATTCTGGTAATATTATAACCGAAATTGTTCAAAAATATGACTTTAACGAATGTCCCAATTCGTTACATTTGTCTTGGTTCTCCCCAAATGCCGGTAACTTGAGCAAATGATAACATAGGAAAAGTATATTGAATTAAAAACTTTATCACACATAATAAACATAAATAAAATACCCTTTTAAAAAAATAAATTATAGAGAATATATTCAAAGAAGACCTTTTACTGATCTCTTTAAAAGAATTTAACAAATTTTCCTTAAATTGGCCAATTCATGCTGATATGAGCAAATTAAAATTAAAATGCTTTAAAAACCTGTCGATTACTAGGAATTCATGTGTTGAACTGTTTTCATGTCCATATCACAACCATACCGAGAAAAAATATAAAAATTCTTTGGATTCGGGAATTCTCGAATAGACGCACCACGGATTCTTCTCGATTATACTGATTTTTTTACACTTATTTCATGCATGAGAAAGAAGACCCAAGTAGCAAAAATTTTCTTTAAACCTTCTTTAAGAGTTTGAAAGAGTATTTTATTTTGCCGCGGTCCAAATTGCTATGCTGTGGCTATCTTGAAGAGCCATTGTAGAATTTCTGAAAGTTTGTGTGACTTGGGAGAGACAAGATCTCTTTTGAGTTGCATTTTTAGATTCTTAATCATTTTCTTTACATATGAGCAATTCTTTGAGATTTCGGTCATTCGATTTTTGTTTGTATTTTTTAATCCGGCTGAAACTTTTTTGGTGCCTTCGGTATGCCCAAAGAAGCCATTTTGCATTATTAGTTTGTCCATATAATTTCCATACAAATTTGGCAGCTGTCCATGCAAAAATGATATATGAAAACTCAAAAATCTGTATCTTTTGAAGGAATTTTTTGATCGATTTGGTGTCTTCGGGAAAGTTGTAGGTATGGATATGGACTACACTGAAAAAAATGATACACGGTAAAAAAAAATTGGTGATTTTTAATTTAACTTTTTGTCACAAAAACTTGATTTGCAAAAAAACACTATTTTTAATTTTTTTTTATTTTTTGATTTGTTTTAGGGGACATAAAATGCCAACTTTTCAGAAATTTCCAGGTTGTGCATAAAATCTTTGACCGAGTTATGAATTAAAATCAAATTTGCAACCAAAAAGTACTTTAGTGAAATTTTCATAAAGTGCACCGTTTTCAAGTTCTAGCCATTTTAGGTGACTTTTTTTGAAAATAGTCGCAGTTTTAAATTTTTTTAAATAAGTGCACATGTTTGCCCACTTTTGAAAAAAATATTTTTGAAAAGCTGAGAAAATTCTCTATATTTTGCATTTTTGAACTTTGTTGATACAACCTTTAGTTGCTGAGATATTTCCATGCAAAGAATTAAAAACAGAAATTTTTTTGTTTTCTAAGTCTCACCCAAACAACCCACCATTTTCTAATGTCAGCAACTATTGGTCCGATTTACAATGATAAAATATGAAGCATTCGTAAAATTTTCCGATCTTTCCGAAAAAAATATTTTTATTTTTTTGAAATCAAGACTAACATTTCAAAAAGGCGTAATATTGGATGTTTGGCCCTTTTGAAATGTTAGTCTTGATTTGAAAATTTTAAAAGTATTGTTTTCGGAAAGATCGGAAAATTTCACGAATGTTTCATTTTTTAACATTGAAAATCGGACCATTAGTTGTTAGGTTATTTGGGTGAGGTCTCAGCTTTTCAAAAATATTTTTTTCAAGAGTGGGCAAACATGTGCACTAATTTCAAAAAATGGAAAACTGCGACTATTTTTAAAACAAATTTCCTAAATATAGCTATATCTTGAAAACGGTGCACTTTATGAAAATTTCACTAAAGTACTTTTTGATTGCAAATTTGATTTTACATCGAAAAATGAAGTTGAAAAATTTTTGCGACCAATATTTCGATTTTTTGAAAAAAATAGTGTTGATTCGAAAATTCATAACTCGGTCAAAGATTTTTTGCACAACCTGGAAATTTCTGAAAAGTTGGCATTTTATGTCCCCTAAAACATATCAAAAAATAAAAAAAAATTGAAAATAGTGTTTTTTTGCAAATCAAGTTTTAGTGACAAAAAGTTAAATAAAAAATCACCAAATTTTTTTTACGTTGTATCATTTTTTTCAGTGTATTCCTTATCCATACCTACAACTTTGCCGAAGACACCAAATCGATCAAAAAATTCCTTCAAAAGATACAGATTTTTGAATTTTCATATATCATTTTTGTATGGACAGCTGCCAAATTTGTATGGAAAATTATATGGACAAACTAATGATGCAAAATGGCTTCTTTGGGCATACCAAAGGCACCAAAAAAGTTTCAGCCGGATTAAAAAATATAAAAATTAAAATTCAAAAAAAAAAAAAGATCGATATCTCATATTTTAAAATATTTATTTTATTTTTATGTCAATTTAAATGCATTTGGAACGTAAAGTTTTTTTAAAGTTATTTCCGTTGTTTTTCGGAAATTTTGAGTCTACAAGCAGATCTTACCCATTTATCAAAACCATGAAAAATATGTTTTCTACAAAAATATCTTTTCGGGCTAAATTTTTAAAAGTACTTTCAAAAACAAAATAATTATCAACCGAGATTTACAGGACCCTAAACCGAAATGAATGGACAAAAAAATCGCTGTGTGTTTGAAAAGAAGGCTTTATGGGGCATTTCAAAATGCACTTAATTTATGTGAAATGTCCCAGGAATCCAGTTTAAATAACTACTTGCACTGCAAAAATCATCTGAGATTTGGACCTTATTAGTATTGAAACTTATGAGATTTTATAATAAATACTTAAGTGCTCATAACTTTTGATCCTGAATTATCTATTTAAAATCTATGAGCATGTTTTGATATTTTATTTAAAAAAATGATTTTTAGTTATCTAAAATGAAAATGTCGCATGCGAAAAATAAAAAAAAAATAAAAAAATCTTATTGAGGTATCTGAAGAAGGAATTCCACTGTGCAACACACGAAATACATATTTTCTTACCAGACCAGTTTAATTGACGTCATTACGAGTGACTTGTTCTGTTCAGCTTAAATACACATTCATTCTTGTTAGACTTTGAATTCTGTTGATTAATTTTTTGGTGGAAAATCATTTTGTCATTTGCATTAAATTTCAATATTACGTGCTCTCTTGCCTTATAGCTTTCACCTAAAAATAATATTTTTTTAAATTCAAGAATTTCCTAAACAATCTCCCATGTAACTTCACAAAATGACCAAATTGTGTTTGGATTTCTTATTATTTGACCTGATAGATGGGTTTGTTCAATTATTCAAATCACTTATTTCAACTTTAATTTTGGAACACTGAGATATTTGTCAGGTGATGGACTCGGTGTCAGAAAGCCAACATTAGGTGTTCAATGCAATCATATGCTGGACCCTTTTGTGGGATTTTATGCACAAATTCAAATCAAAACTGATGACTCACAATTCTCAGCCAAATTTCTCTCGCCAACTGCATGATTTTATGATTTCTCTCTTTACCGGCTCTTAAAAACAAAAATAATAAAAACTTGCCAAAATGCCAACCAGCAGAGACCACATTTGCATATCATCCAACTTTGTAAAAACGGAAGACGATACTAACACACAATCAAGCGGTACTTCTGCCTTGTTATCTTCATCTGTGTCTGAAATAAGAAGAAGTAGATAATGGATTTTATTGTTTTTAACCCACAGCCGAGATGAAAGAACTCACTGAAAATGTTTATTATCTGACAGTTGCCACTGGTGTTATTTTCCACCTCAACAGAGGAGCAGCAGCAGCGAACCTTATCTCGGAATTGTTTTGATGAACGCATGACCGACCACCTCTATTCAGGCTCAGTTCGATAAAACTGATAAAGTGATGGAAACTAATATGTTTAATTTTCATCCAGATTCGCCCTTCAACAGCTGCTGCTACCGATACGTCAACAGCGCACGTGGTATGCAATGCTGACACCTTATAACAGGTAGAAAGGCCTTTATTTGTCCTTTTGCAGTGGGTTTAGCTGAAAAAGCGTACATGGTGTTATTAAGCGTCAATTACCCTATTTGTGGTTAGTCGGAACGAGTGCACCGTTCAGGAGTACTGCACAGTGTTTGTGACCTTATCGGAATCCAATCAGGTGGAAAATCGTTTTATACAACAGTGGCATCAGCTTGACATTATGATACAAGTAACTTTTCAAGCATTTTTTGAAGAAAATTTTAGTTTTCGTAAAAAAAAGAATGTTTTTTTCATGTCTCGATTATCCATAGTTTCTTTGAAGACCTTGGGATAATCGAACTTTGGAAATGGTCTGAACTGTGTTGCATTCAAAATTCCGAGGACATTCCACTTCTGAGCCGTTCATGGCAACATGTAAATAATGATAAGAACCACACTTGATAAAGTTTCCACTGTGGAAATTTCAAGCAGTTCACCCCCTTGGAAGCCACTTGTGGCAATCAATCTGGAGTACCGTCTAACTGTAAGTACCCATCAATATCAACAGGTGATAAACTGCTCCTTGGAGTTCAACGATGCCTGAACTGCATTGAACCCCTCCCGGTACGATCGCTCTTTCCCACGACGATTAGCACCTGACCGTGCCAAGTTTAGCAATCGCTCAATAATTCATATCGTTATTATGACAAGTTGTGCAAACTTGTGACCAGTTGAGTTCTACCTGAGGCACATCGGATCACTGGCAGATGACATCAATCGTGGTT
Organism: Culex pipiens pallens; assembly: GCF_016801865.2. Taxonomy (NCBI): domain Eukaryota; kingdom Metazoa; phylum Arthropoda; class Insecta; order Diptera; family Culicidae; genus Culex; species Culex pipiens. The sequence goes on along the minus strand of NC_068938.1, from coordinate 63,479,305 downwards.
TGGGATTTTATGGGCATCCTCGGTCGGCACGTGCTGATCGCCAAGAGCACACGAAACGCTACCTGAGCTCGTATTGTGGTTGCTCGTTAAAGTGGGGGATCATTAGATATTATATACTTGTTTTAATTTATGAATTTTTAATTCGGGATGCCTGCCAAGGTCGGAGTGCCAAAATTTTCTTGTGACCAATGGGCGGTATGGTTCCGCACGAGGGATGCTTTAAATTTACTTACTTATAATGAAATTTGAAGGTTAAGCAATTGTGGGTTAAGCGGTTTATTACCTTTAAATCAACGAGTTTATGGTCAAACCAGTGGCGAGATGGTCGTAAATGTTTGCTGTTGCAAAATTGTTCGTGACTATCAAAGGATTTCACTCAGAAGATCGTCTTGAGGGTTGTTGTGAAACATATACACCACGATTTGTCCTTATGAATACTAGGAAGCGAGAAGTTGGAATTTTGCAAATGTCTTTAGTTATTTAAATAAAAATTAATTTGAAAATAAATCATTAGATGTCCTCATTTGAAATTAAATGCTGGAAGTCTTCAAAAGACTTAAATAGTCTTCAAACGTCTTCAATTGTCTTCAATCATCTTCAAATATTTTAAGACGTTTTCAAACGTTTTAAAATTTCTTCATATGTCTTCAAATTGAGGTCTGTGGAGTCGAGTCTTTTTAAGAACTCGTAGTAGGAGTCACAACATTTTAAGATGTCGCAGTCAGAGTTGGCTAATTTTTAACAAGTTTGTAGTTGTCTTTGGAGTTGAAGTCGAAGTTTATGTAGTCGGATCTTTTTACAAAGCTAGAGTTGGAGTCGCTGAATTTCGATAAGCCGGAGTCAGAGTCACTATTTTTTGAAAGCCGGAGTCGAAGTTGGAATTTATAAAAGCGTCCAATTTCTCGTCCCGGGAAAAAAATTCCCGGGAATTCCCGGGATTTCCCGAAAAATTATAAATTCCCGGGAAACGTAATATCCCGGGAATTCCCGAAATTCAAGCGAAAGTATACATTTTCCTTACTTTTTGGTCAAAATCTTTTTAAAATTTTCATAAAAAATAATGAGAGAACCTAACTTAATTTTATTCATTTTAATCTACTGTGCATATTGAACTGATAAGAAAAAAATCAGGTTTATTTCAGGTGTATTTCAGATAATATTTATTGTAAAACGGGGTAACAATGATAGGATTTCATTTTGTTTTTATATTTTTTTTAACTGGTAAGGCTTGTCTCAAGATTGTTATTTTGTAAAACATGTACTGGGGTAGGCCACACAAGGTCCATGCACTATTGTTGGAAAGAAATGTTTTTCAATAGTATTTGAAAAATAGTGGCGTTGGAAATTGTGTTTAGCATTTTGGGGTGACTTTGTAAAAATTATTTGTTGATAAAATCAGATTTAAAGTGTTCAAATTTTACACAATCACTTAGGTTGCTGATAAGTTTTTAAGAAAAAAAAAATCAATGTGTATATTTACTCAACTTAGTTTGTAAGCTTTTTAACAATATACATATTAATTTTAGGTGAAATTGATAAAAAAAATCAAAATTTTGCCTAAAAATCGTTAAAATGAGTTTTGTTGATAAAATTGCTGTCTAGAACAAGTTATTTGCCATGAAAAATATAATTTCTGCATGATTTTATTTTTTTGCTTTATGAGTCAACGTTATTCTTAAACATATTTCCTTGAAATGGTAACAGAGACAAATTTAAAAGCATTTTTATGGTTGATAAGCATGGATTTTACTCACTGATTCAAAATTTGATTTAAAAAATAATAGTTCAACAAAAAAATTCAATTGATTTTTTTTATTTGATAGGAGTTGAAAGACAGCATATAAAATTAGAAAACTTCAATATTTTTATAAAGTTGTATGATTTTTAAAAGCAGTCAAGCCATTAATTGACCCCCACATTTTTAACATTGAAGTTGCTGTTCTAAACAATTTTGTTGCAAAATATAATCAGAAGCAGGATAAGATAAATTTTCGATGGATTTCAAATTTCCCCTGGATTTCCCGGGAAATATGTTAAAAATTTCCCGTTTCCCGGGAATTTTGTAACCCCGGGAAATTGGACGCTCTAGAATTTATTCAAAAGTTAACCAATTCCAGTTCTGTTGAAATGAACATGACAGACTTGATTTTCCAGTCTAGAAAATATTTTTACCGGAAAGCTCGTCCAATTTCCCATAAGTTTGTCTTTGACCACTTTTCAGTCGGAAGTATGAGCTTACAGATATAAGCTAATTACATTGCTCATAACTGAAAACATAATATTTTTTTCAGTGTAGTTCAGTGGATGGTAGTAACATGGAATGTAAATTAGCTTAAATCATAAAGAACGAGTAATTTAGAAAAATGGTCAAAGAAAAACATATGGGAAATTGCACGAACTTTCCGGTAAAAATATTTTCGAGACAAAAAAAAATCAAGTCTGTCATATAGAAATTGGTCAAAAACCATCATAAAACCTATATTTTCAACATTTTTATTTTTAAAACCGCTGTAAATTCACAAGGATTGGACTTAGGACAGTGGTCAATATGCAGACTTTTATGTAAAATTGTCTGGAGGGTCGATTCCCGTATTGGGTATTTGAAAATTTTTACGTATAGAGCACTTTCAAAAACAATTTTAGTAAATGGTTTTTGTATTTTTTAGGTGGTTTGCTCCATCCCGCATTTTTTGTGAGACTTTTCGTAACATCCCGCCCGTGTGGATCAATCGGACCACGCACTGGACTCACAATCCAGAGGTCGCCAGTTCGAATCCCGCGGCGGGCGCTCTAAAATTCTTTATGTAAATAAAGGTATTCGGCGCCGTCGCTCCGTGCCATACTTTCATACACTTAGGAGCCCAGGGCGGCGAAGTCCTTGTAGATAAAAAGGAAGACACTAGTGGTTGGTACTAGCAATGGTGGCCGACAGCTATAAAGTCAACTTCGTTTTTTTTGTAACATCTTAGAATATTTTCATAAAAATTTTGAACGAAAAAAAATCGTTGGCTTGCCTTCAAATTTGACTTTTAAACTTAAAAATCAAAAATTGCTTTAAAGTGGATTTTTTTTTCTTTCAATGTATTTTATTCGGAAAGCCCGTCAAATATCCTAAAGCTTGTCCTTGTCAATGAATTCCGAATTACAAAAATATTGAAAACACTTACGCCCTTCTTAAATGTTATTATCGAGTGAAACTGGCTCCATATACACAAAAATGGCTTACATAAGCGTAGGATAACATGTCTACAAAGTTTCATTGAAATCGGAGAGGGTCGACAAAAAAGTTCCGAAAAAAAACCTGTTTTGGGTTACAAATGTCTTCAAACGTCTTTAATCGTATTTAAAATAATTTAAAAACGTCTTCAAAAAAATCGCTTCAAATGATTTATTATTATCCAAGCAATTTAGTCTGAATTTCCGCACCTGCAAGCGGAAGCGCCGTTTACAAGGCAGGTTCTAGCCTCGGCAATACCCGACAGATTCTGGATCGCACCTGCACCCACGTGCACCGCTCAAATGTTAATGGATGCAATTCCGATCGGTGAGATTATACCAGATTGTCAGCTTCCCTTATGTCAAATGAATTCGTTTGACATGTGCTGCGCGGAAAACTGCTTTTTGCTGCACTTGCAGCGCAACAATAGAGTTGCTGGAAGTGATTAGGGCATTTAGGGAAGTGATTGAGTAAAAAATTAAATTCAAATGAAAGCTTCTTCCACTGTCATTTTAGATTTCAACGTTGAACACATAAAAAATGTCAACTTGGAACTGACAAAAATCATATAGGTACTTTTTGAAATGCAGATGTCGAGCAATTTGCACAACAAAGTTTTTTATGTCATTTAAACCTTATTATAAATTTGATTTTTTCTATTTTAAAGATATTGATTACTATTCAAAGACATCAACTCGTTCAAGGTGTTTTGTTGTTGAATATGATTAAATGTTGCAAATTGATTTCGCAAACCAAAAGGTAGACTGCTTTTATGGTTATTAATCATACCTCAACCCCAGCTTGCTTGACGACTGAACTACATTGGTCATCGTGCAACAAAAAAAATATTGTTGTTTTCAGCCCATCCCAAAATGGCAAGTGCTAAAAGACACTGCAAACATCAATTTGCGGGGCAATCTTACGCATCTTAAAAGTCGGAACCAGCCAAATAAAAAAAAAACATTTTACGAAACGTAAACAACTCGTGAAAAATTCCACTCAGACGTGGTGAAATTTCGGTTTTTACCCACAGACCTGTTGGGACCCACTGACCGAGAAGTTGGGGAATTCCTTCTGGTGGACCCCTGTTTGATTGGTACTAAAACAAACCGACAATGCTAATGCAACGGATAAACAGAGACCATGCTCGAGTTGACGGGGAATTCCCATGTTCGAACGGTGCGGTCCAACGGTGTGTCGAGCAAGATCGGTGACGTACTTTGGAGCACGCACGTCAACTGGACAGAATCAGAACAAATTAATCGCTGGGGGGCTCATTTGGTATGCCGGTCGAGTATTTGTAAATGGTTTGAAGTCACTTCACAGGAACTGATGGAATCTGTAAAACATTTTAAATGAAAAATAATATTTAATAATCACAAATCGAAGAGAAAAGATGTAATTTTCAAAAAAATATTTCATTTCATTCCCTTTGGCTCCAAATTTCCAAATCATCACCATTTCAAGCTGCAAATTATTGAAAAACATGTCTTTTTTCGAATGTTCAAAATTGAAATGAGTCGTACGTCCTCCGTCACGAGATATCTTAAAATAAAACTCGGATTCGTGATCAGGGACCAAAATCGAAAAGGGCTCGGGGCAAGTACTGTTTGGGTTGACGGAGAATAATCAAAATATTTTGAAAAAGCAATCATATTTTTCTGTAAAACTGAGCAAAAACTTCTCAACTTCCCTTTACGTCCCAGTTCATCGACATGATGTCAGCCCCGGTTCCGATTCCCTTCCTGCATGAGTAATGTCTGGAAGCAAGTTCTTCCGGCATCGCCACGGAGGTGGCATTACCGACATCCAACACTCTCGCAACCGCACAGATCGCGCCGTCTGAATTCTTAATGTACGATCTCCTTGACAGTGCGGCGCGCTAGCTTCTCATATAGCAGTAAACTGCATGCCATAAATTCACCGCCGCAAAGCTCCGTGTCATCATGTGGTTGAGCACGGTGAGTTGGTTGAAGAGTGGAGTTGAAGAGAGACGTAGCAACAACCTTCGGAGGACGCGGCGATGTGGACGAAGAAGATAGCTCGCTGTGCGAAAAATGCCAACAACACGCGGCAAGGACATCGCCGCCGTTGATGATGATCTCCGCAGGACATGGTGAAGAGAGAGAGAAACGAAGAAAAAACCCGTTTCTGAAATATTCGCATCGGACATGCTAATGAGACAAGCCCCCAAAGATCGGACCCTCTTTTGTCGATACTGAAGAAAGATGATGAGAAGACATTTGGTAAACACAGAAGTTGAAAGGAATCAGACGGTTGGTCAGAAAAAAGGAACCCCTGATGATAGCTGTGGCGTGGTCAGTTTTCTGCATCTTCAAGATTTGACCTTTTGAGCGAGTGAGATACCTTCGGGGAAGACGGTACTGAGATATAAAGGACGTGTAGAGTAGACAAAGACTGGTAGACGTTTGAAAAAAAAAAATGTCAAAAACTTATATGTTGAACGATCCTCCTAGAAGACGTCTTTTGCATACAATCCTTGCTCTGTGAATCTGACAATTTATATCTGTTTTTTTAAGTTTGAGCGCAAAGTTAAGCTAGAAAAAAGTCAGATGTTCCGCATCCGTCACTTGTCACACAATTATCAAAATAATTTTCTGAAAGAAAGTTTGTACATAGAGCACGTTACTTTTTAAAGTACAAAAAATGACCTATTATAAAACAACCAAATAGTCAGAATATTGCGCAAAAACATGGTTATCAAAGTTCCCAATTTGGCCAAATTAACAATAATTTGTTGAAATAAAAAAAAAATCAAAAATCTTTAACTATGATTTGCTAGACACATTTTTTCAATTTAAAATTGAACATTCTTTAAAGCTGTGAACTTTTATCAACAAAACTGCCTTATTACTAAACAAAAAAGTTGTATGAATCAAAAATCAATGGATTTTTGACACTTTTTACCAAATACTACCAAAAACAAACATAAACTAAACAAGACAAATGCAAATTAAAATACTGAAAATGAAACAAGAAAAACATAAAACAAGAGAAGAAAAGTTTTTCGTAAAACAAAAGTTGCTCAAAATGACCTCCAGAACACAGGAAAAATTAAAATTTTCGAAAAAAAATTGGGCATTAGAGGGTTAAGAAAATCGGTTGCCTCCCCTTTCAAAATTGGGCCGAAAAGGAGAGGGCGAATTTTTTTCGAGAAACTTCAAAATGTTTATTTTAAAATAGGAGTCTATCAAACTGATAACAATTTTCAATGCATTTTTTTATCGTTTAGCATATTAAAAAAAATTAGATTAGATTAGATTAGTTTAGCATATTTAAAAAAAATGTATTCGTTATTCTGAGATTCCAATGTACAGTACTGAAAAAAGTATTTTATTCGCGAGAAAAAATATTGTCGTCAATTCTTAAATATTTTAAGAACCAATGATTAAGAAACAACTGGCCTGGTGTAGAGTGCATTTTAAAATACTTTTTTTCATCCAAATGTTGAAGCCATGGCTTTTAGTTTATATTTTCATAGTTTTTAGTTTTTTTTTTGGTTTTTTAAGATACATACTTTTTTATACGTTTTAAGTGCATCTCCAGCGCTGGGTGCAAACATCGAAGCAAAGCTAATTTGCACCCGACGTCAACCCCATCGCGGTACCTGTCGCGGTAGCAAATCTGCTCTCAGTTCTTCGGAATTTCACTTTGCTACCCGGTATTCAGCCTGTTTGCTACCGCATCAAATGGAATTATGCACGGAAAAATCGAAACAAGCACGAAATTTTTTTTTAAATTTAAAAAATTTAATTTTTTTTTAATTTAAAAAAATTAATTTTTTTTTAAATTTAAAAAATTTAAAAAAAATTAATTTTTATTTTTTTTTAAATTTTAAAAAATTAAAAAGGTTAAAAAAAATTAAAAAAAAATAAAAAAAAATTAAAAAAAAATTAAAAAAATTTAAAAAATATAAAAAATTTAAAAAATCTAAAAAAAAATTAAAATTCAAATTTTTAATTTTTTTTTTAATTTTGAATTGTTGACTTGTTAAATTTTTGAATTTTTGAATTTTTGAATTTTTGAATTTTTGAATTTTTGATTTTTTTAATATTTGATTTTTAAATTTTTAAATTTTTGAATTTTTAAATTTTTGATTTTTTTAAACATTAGAATTTTTGAATTTTTGAATTTTTGAATTTTTGAATTTTTGAATTTTTGAATTTTTGAATTTTTGATTTTTTTAATTTTTGATTTTTGAATTTTTGAATTTTTAAATTTTTGAATTTTTGAATTTTTAAATTTTTGAATTTTTAAATTTTTGAATTTTTGAATTTTTGAATTTTTAAATTTTTGAATTTTTTAAATTTTTGAATTTTTGATTTTTTTAAATTTTTGAAGTTTTGAATTTTTGAATTTTTGAATTTTTGAATTTTTGAATTTTTGAATTTTTGAATTTTTGAATTTTTGAATTTTTGAATTTTTGAATTTTTGAATTTTTGAATTTTTGAATCATTTACAAGAGCAGACATACAAAAATCTCCGAAACACGCATTCAAAACTTTGCCCTCGGCTTGCCGGTACTTGTCGGGTATCAGAAAATGAGTACCCGACAGGTACCGACACATATTTTTCTTTTACAGATAAACTTGAGATCAAATTTGATACTTGCTTTGCTACGCGCGGTGGGAGACTCGGGGGCAAACTCGAGAGCAAATTTGGTGGGAATCAAATCGGGTAGCAAATGGTTTAACTCGACATTTTCGAAAAATGAAATTCTTTGAAATTTTCAATAGGATTAAAAAGTTTAATAAACTTTTAGCATTTCTAAACATGAATCAACACATAATTATTGATTTTGAAGGTAAACGAGAGCAAAAAATGATAAAAACCCATATTTGCCCCCCGCGGTGGGCTTGTTTCGGTGGCAAATTTGCTACCCTAGCGGTGGGGATGACGGAGTTTTTTCAAGTTGGCAAATTTGATCTCGGTATTCATGAGCCGGGTGCAAATTTGATTTGCACCCCAGCGCTGGAGATGCCCTAATGGACTTTAAAATGCATCTTTTGAGGTAACGATGTTGCAAAATTTGGTATTGGAGATAAGAATGTTTAAAAATAGATGCTATTTATAAAATCGTATTACCAAACAAAAATTAAAAAAAAATATTTTGAGATTCATAATCAAATTTGTAATAATAAATGACTGAGCTCAATCTCTTAGACTAATTAGTTAGGAAATGAGAACCAACTTCCTCAGTTTGTAACATTTTAAAAGACTTTTCTTACGTTACTTATATAACTAAACAAATAAATAAATAAATATATAAATAACACATTTTTTGGTAAAAGGCACCGTTTTCGAGTGATAGGCATATTAATCTGAAATTTGTCGAAACGTGTTCAGTTTGTTGCTGTTTAAAAACGTTGAATAAAGGAAAAGTTCCTCTGCAAATCAGGGGCCTACTGCCTTCTGAAGTTTAAATTTAGATTTTTTTTTGTGAATTTCCGTTGTTTCTTTTTTTAATATTAAAATATGAAGATTTTGTGATTATTTTTGCTCTTTTCAACGAAATTAAAAAATTGTGCTCATTTTATAAAAGTTTCCAAAATAAGTGAAGTCTGCTTTTTTAAAATGTTATATTCATAAAAAAAACTTCAAACAAAAATTTTACAAAAGAAACACAAAAAAAATTTATGATTTTCTTTCAACATTTCGAGAATACTTTTTCCCATGGTGCTTTCCATATTTGAAAGATTTTCAAATTCCATAAAGAACATTTTTCAATCAATTACAAATTAAGATTACTTCGAAATTTTGTTTGACATTTGCATTTATTTCCAAATATCATCAATTTTCAAAATTTCATACCAGCGGTACTAGATTTTAACAATCATAAACAGTAGCGCAAAAGATGCATTCTTTGTTCATTTAAATTAACTTTTAGCAGTTAATAGTCAAATTCAACAAATCGGGAATTTTAGTTTTCCAAGTACCTATTTTTATTTGGAAAAGTCAACCCATATCAAAAACTTTGCTGAAGACACCATAACGATAAGAAAATCCCGCTTGATGATTTTATTTTTATTTTTGAACATCACCTGCATAACTTTAAAAGCGTGAAAATCAAAATATGAACATAATAGAAAAAAAAAAACAAACAAAATTTCTTCTTCTCTTTTCAAAAGTTTTAATTAAATTTGTTAATCATTATAAGGTAATGGTTACTAGTTACTTTTTCATCGATGGATTAAAAAAAAACTTTTTCATTCCTTTTTTCGATGAAGAATGTTCGATTCGATCAGTACAAAAAATTGCAATATTAACAACTACATCACTATTCTCTACCAAAATTTGCTAAACTTGTCATCCCTCTACCTGCCAGCTGTAGTCCACCAGGTTGGATATGCATTTACAACGTATTATTTCACCCCAAAAAGAGTGGGCCAAATTAGTCCCCGCGGTAGCCAATCATCGCCCAGCACAGGTTGGCCAGGTCGACGAGCCAGGAGCTGAGATCGGACCACTTTTTACAACCCTTTCATTTTGGCGCGCGATCTTTCCATTCTGCTGCGCAAAATCTTCGACGCAGAAACAAAAAAAAGCGATGCCGAATAAGGCGAAATGATTATGATTTCCCCGGGCATGGGGGGGAAACTGTCGTGGCAAAATATTGAACTTTTGCGATGTCAGTGTGCGATTTTGACGAAGCTTACGAAATTTTGCAAAAGTGGTTTTTCAGAAGGACCGGGGTGGTCAGCTTGGTTGAGTCGTAAAAAAACTCAATGAATTGTAGTCGTAAAAGCTGCTGCAGGTTTTGGCTTTGGGTGGAAGAGAGGCTGAAAGCTCACGTTGTTGAGATTTCAACAACTTTCGACTTCTTTTGATGTGTGGAGTGTGGGAGTTGCAGGCATATTTAGTTGCAATTAAAAGTATTGTTAAACAAGTATCTTAAACACTGTTCCACAGTTTTAATTTTCTGTGTGACTTTCCTACAGCGTAACTCCAAATCTCTCATCATTTCCCATGTTTAACTTCAACCTGCGCAATTTAAAGCAATGTCAATGTCAGCCGTAGACCCCACACTTCCTAATGCATTATTCACAACTCCCATAAAGATCAGACCTGCCCCGACACCGGTAATTAGCGCGCACGTTACGTCACTACGACAGCTGAGATGCCAGATTTAGATTCGGATCACCATGGCTTCAGCTGCTTTGACTACAAGTGCAGTTGCTTCCAGTTGTGTCGTCGTCGTCGGTCACACGCACAATGCTTATTATTCAATTGAAGAAATTGCACTCTTCCTCAAAGTTACTGACTTTGTGCTCATAAACGGTGTATGGCTTGAAGTTCAGGCGTATCCACAATTTGTGGATCTGAAACGACGCGAATTTGCATCAGCTAATGAACTCTAATCTCAGGTTGAAATCCTGGACAAAACAACAATTTGCCGGGACTATTAAGCGAAGGGGTTGACGATCACTTTTTTGTGCACTGGGCAGAGTTTGATCAACTCTGAGCAATAATTGCCGCAGAAGTTGAAGTCTTTGTTTCGAATACCTGGATCGGCTTGGGAGTAGGCCCAGATCCTGGTTCAGAGAATAAAATTGCACCACTTCCTGGAATGACAAACCTGTTTCAGTTCAACTTCTAGGGCCCCACTATAGTTGGGAGTTTACAAATGGGAAGGTAAATATCTGGTTCTAAAACCAGTAATAAAATCACCCAACCAGAATTGATTCTTGATATCTCGCCTATTCCAGTGGATGGGGGTAGCAGATTTGCCGGCAATTTAATGACAGCCGCCGTACCATTAGTGAGCAGTTTTAGTCGTGAAGGTCGTTCTAACATGCGGGGATTTCCTACTTCTGTCGTCGTAGATCCTTCACCAAAAAGAAGAATCCATCAGCACGCAGAAGGCCAGAGTTGGTTTTTTTGCTCGGATGTCAAAAACCTGTTGCCTCCAATTGTTTGGCCCGTCGGTTAGTAGTTTGTGCTAAAGTGTAGCCCAGAGCAGCTCCACAACGCCGGTTAGTACTTCTATAATAACAATGCATGCCACCGGAATTATAATGACTTGATGATGATGTAGGGCTAATATAGCTATCAACGTGCGGTCTGCTCGCCACAAGTCCAACTGTTTTGATAAATGTTTTTTGAGCAGCTTTGTCATGACCACTTCAAACAGGTTTAACCTTCTCAACGTGAGTTCCACTAGCAAACCCACAAATTTCAAACACTGTATGAATGAATTGATCCAGTTCCACCTCCGAAAGTAACCAGAGATATTCAAGGTTACGCGCTTGATCCAATCATACAGCTTCGTAATGAGAGTAGGTGGCAGCAGCCACTTTATCACCTTCCATTCAGCTGTTGGCTGGTCCACCCCGGTGAGTCCACAACTGCTGTGCAAGCTCGTGTACAATCTGTTGTATGTCAATGGCTTGTCAGATCCGTGAATCAGATTTTTTTTTTGCTCTCCACCCTCAAGATCTAAAACGAGCGTGTTGCGGCTACGGAAACGTTATCGTTTGATTGGTGATTGTGGTATGATTTGAATGAAAGTTGTTCTGATATGGGATATTACATTGGTTGATTTGCTGCGCAAATATCGAACATTGTGACTGCCGACGATATGATGTTTTTCAAGCAGAGCTGTTTCATTTCAGTTGGGTCATATTGAACGATTTACCCATTTTAAAAAGTAGATAAGTTTTTTTTTATAATTTTCTTTCTTTGAAAACAAGCCAGTGACGCCGGATCTCCAGAAGCCTTCACAGTTAAAAAAAAATATGGTTATATTACATCTGGTAAAGGTGACAGATTTTGTGTCAATAAATGAAATGTAATGTAACATCAGGAAGTTGTGAATTTACATCAGTTTTTATTGTATTTTACTTTTTATTATATTTTTTCTCTTAATTTAAGTAAATTTATTTAAAAAAGAGGTATTATTCAACCACATTTTCAACTTCCTAATTCAACTTTTTTTACTGTGTTGCTTGGAATTTCAAACACCAGAAGTTGGATATACCAGGTAAATATTTACAATAGCTGTACTCTAGAATTTCGCAGCGGGGAGCGGTCAGAAAAGTGCTATACAAAAATTCGAAAATCTGTATTTTGAGAAGAGACTTTCTAACCGATTTGGTGTCTCGGGCAAGTTATAAGTTTAGGTGTAGGTTATGATAAGGACTATTCGGGAAAAATAGGTGCACGGAAAAAAAGCTTTTTGTCGCAAAAACTCGATTTTGATAAACTTTACCCCTTGGATTTTTATTTAGATTTTTGAAAAACAGTAATTTAAGAAAGTAACGAAAAAGTTTTCAATAGTAATTAAAACAAATTGTATCTGGGATAAAAAAGTACTAAAATGACTTTTAGATTAAGGGGTTACATACATGTAGAAAAACACAAAATTTCGTATTACAGAAAATTTATTGAATCCACTAACAAGATGATGTTCAATCACTCCTGAAAGTTTCATGAAGATATTGCATGATTAAACTGAGTTAGAGACGATTTTAAGCTCAACATTTTGCCGTGCGCAAAGCGGACTGTCACACTTTTTGCCTTCCTCACCTTACTGAGGAAAGGCTATAAAATCACTTGAAAAACGAAATTCTTAATTTGACTTCCTAGACCCACCTTCACGTATACCTATCGACTCAGAATCAAATTCTGAGCAAATGTCTGTGTGTGTGGAGCGATGTTGATCAAAATCTCGGCACTGGCTGAACCGATTTGGACCGTTTTGGTCTCATTCGATCCGTCTTGGGGTCCCATAAGTCGCTATTGAAAATTATAGAGTTTAGTTAAGTACTTCAAAAGTTATGCTAAAAAAACGATTTTAACAAAAGTCTGGAAGATTGTAAAAAGGGTGGTTTTTGTAAGAAACCCCGTCGTGTTATACATTTTTAGAAAGGTAATCAAAAGACCTTTCCAACGAGTTCAATAGATTGCAAATCTGACAAGACCCATCAAAAGTTATAAGTACTTAAGTGTTATTTATGACCTTTTTTAGGCCGGATCTCAGATAATTTGATGAAAACGTTGCCCGGATCTATCATGCGACCTGTCGTTGAACAGGTAATCAAAAAACCTTTCCAACGAGTTCAAAAGATTGCAGATCTGACAACCCTGTAAAAAGTTATAAGCACGTAAGTGCCCTGAATTATGAAGATCTGACTAACCAATCTGATGGTATGAATAATGAATCAAGTTGATAGAACACTGAAAGGTCCGCCCTTTTGTATCTATTTTGGATAGCATTACCCTCTAAATGTGAGGAAGGCACCAATTACCTAAGTGTGGATTAAGTAACGTTTTTTTTCTCGAAACACCGAGTTGATTTACGGGTGCCACGATATCTCGAGATAGGATGGACCAAATTGGCTGAAATTTGGGGTGAAGACATATCCCGTGTGCATGAAGAAGCCCGATTTTGAAATTTTACTTTAAAAAAAAAATTAAAAAAATCAAAAACTGACGATTTTTATATGAAAATCACAAAAATATTTTTATCTTTTTTTAAACTTTTTGAAAATCGGCCTTCGTCATGCTTACAGGACCAGTTTAACGAGTCTTCACCAACATTTTGAGCCGATTTGGTCAAGGCAGTGTTAAGATATCGTGGCACCCGTTTTTGAAACTGCTTATTTCAATTAGCTATATATCGGCAATGATACCCCCAAATGTCTTCAAATTTGTTTTGATAATAGATGAAAATGTATATTTCAATGCCCTGAAAACAGATTTTGAATAAAATTGAGCGTGTGCTCACATCAACCTCTAACTTTATTGTCGAGTTACATGTATGTAACCCCTTAATATTTTCAAAAAGGGTTAATAGTTTTTCTGAGTGTTAAAAAAAAGGAATTATTTTTTAAGCTGAGAAATTGTCCAACAAGTTTCATGTTTACATAATCAACCGGATTAATAGATTCAAAGATATCATCGATTGAAAATTGAAAAAAAAAACTTTCTTTTCAAAATTTTAATTCTTTGTAAGGCTACATCTCAGCAATTCAAAAATGGTTCAACAATCGCACTAAAAATGGTTCAACAATATCCAAAAAATGTATAAAAAAAATTTGCTTTAAAAAACTGCCAGGGATGGACGAGAATGGACACTGTTTCTAAAAATAACGTTTCTGGATAAAAAGTTTATTTAAAGATTGGGTTTTTTTACTGTGTACCTTTTTTACGTATATTCCTAAACCATGGGGTTTGATTTCAAACATAAATCTTTATTTTCGATTTTTTTTTAAATAAAATTGTAGCTATAATTGTATGATTTCATGAATAGTATGTGAACTTTAAAGTATAATTAAATTGCAAAGCAACAAGATCTTTATGATTTGTTTAAAAATATCTATAAAATTTAAATACTTAAAAACGATAAAAAAGCATCTAAACTTTAAAAAAAAATGGAATGTTTTAGTTACAAATGTATTTAACATTCAATTCCGTGTTAAAAAGAAATAACATTGAATAGTTACATGGTTTATTTTATTTAACTGTACATGAATATTGCAATATTGCATATTTTTTCACAATTTCTTATAGCTACTCAAATTTCTCTTCTGATAATAACTGATGATACATTTATCTTTAAAGTTGTTCTGCATATTGGATATATTTTCCTCATTATTCTGAAAACGAAATTGAAATTTTTGAACATTTTACTTCTATTGAACGGTTATTTTAGCTGATTAACATTCTGCACAATTTGACAAGATTTACTACATTTAATAGACTATAATGGATTTTTGCGCAAGGGGTTTTTTTTTGTTGTGGTCTTCTAATGTTTAATGATAAAAAATCATGTTCTCAATCTAAATAACACATTTTTGCATTAATTTCATACAGTTTCAAAGTGCCATGAAATTCATTTTTTTTCATGCAGCAAAATTAAGGATAAATTTGTTTGTCAATTCTTTTAATAAAACTCCATAGCCTAACAAGGCTTTTTTTTATTTTTCATAACTTTTAATAGTAACCATAACCATTTATGGACCATCCATAAGCCACGTGGACCCTTTATGCGAATGAAAAAAAGTTTTAACGTGGTTCTGTGTTGCTCAAATTTTTAATTTATTATTTTATTTATTTTCATTAACACCTAAACTCCCAAGCTCGAGAAAAAGGGGGAATTTAGGTGTTACAAAACAAGGTAATAAAAAAAAGTTTGCTTCGCTAAATTGAACTCGCTCCCATTTGGCCATTCCATGGCGCCTGTAGAATATTGGGAATATTTATTTGAGGGTGTAATAGCCATTCAACCACTCAAATCTAACTGATCTAACAGATGTTTCAATTATTGTTTCGAAAGGTTTTATTTTGTGTAACAAATATTTGATAATATTTTTATTTGTGATAGGAAACTTAGTTTTAAAATAAAACTACATAACTTTATTGTTTTAAATTTACCTTTTTTAGATTTTCTTAGACAACATTGAACGTTAAATGATCAATGCTTTTATCTCTCCAAAACGTAAACAAACAAGCCACTTTCAACCGCCGAAAAAAACAAGAAGGTAAAACTCAGAATCAAACCCACACCTCGCAACGTTTGCCACCTTCTCCGGATTTCCCAAACCAGTTTCAAAGCCCGCTTCTATTTTCAAGTTTATAATCTACTGACCCACAGCCTCTACTGATCAGCAATAGCATCCTGCTTGTCTGTAAAGTTCGCCACTCGATACGCAATACGCTTCAAGCGAAAATTATCGCACAGGCTTGAAGTGTGCGCTTAAGCAGTTCAAGGTGATCCGCAAAAATTGACCGACTCCACACACCGGGAGAGTTAGTCAGAGCGTTTTGCGACTAATTAGCGTACTGCTGATAAATGGTTTGTTTTAGTTTCGTTTGGAAGCGATTTTTTATGTGTTTTGCGAACTTTGTATGGAACAGGTTTTTGAATTGATCTTCGGACAGGATGCTCGTAGATTTGAAGATTTTGTTTACATTTTCGAACTGGCTCTTAATTGCACTCACAATTTTCCACCACACTTTTTCCCAGATGGCAAATGGTCGCAGAAATCGAAATTTATTACTAGGCTTAGTGATTTTTCACGCTCGAAAATAGCTAATTTCACGGGGACCTCGATTTCAAAACACTAAATTTCACGCAAATTTCGCGGAACGTGAAAAATGCTAAAATAACTCTGAAAATCTTTTGTTTTAATCACAGAAATTACTATTTATACTTCATTCAATAAACTAAATAAATCTTCACTAAATTTGAACCTGACACAAAAAAAAATTAGTAATTTTCAAAAATATTTCCACCTGGTCAATAGATGAGCTTTATTTAAATTTTAAAACAAAATGTCATTTAATGAACTACTTTTTTAATATTCGACTAATAAAGCAAAAACGTTTTCGCTGATTTGCTTCTGTTATATCAGTTTACAGTTTATTGAATTTCATATCACAGCAAGATTCAACAATCTTGTCCAGCCAAAATGAGTAAAATAGTTTGAATTTTCTGCGACATTCAGCCCATTCAAAATAATTTTTAAGGATTTCATCTCTCTCTTCAAAAACTAAATTTAACATCAATAGGCAAAAAAATATAATTTGTAAATGAGAACAGAAAACAAATAACAGGTGGCATATTGAACTTTCACGGGAATTATCCACCAAAATAATCAAATATCGTTAAAATTAAACAGGGCTTCGAAAAAAAATCTGAAATGCTTTCAAAAATAAAAAATACTCTTCCTATAATTTTGGATAAAACAAAGCTTATTTCTTCTAATTTTTTTTATGAAATTTTACATTTTAAATAAAATTGTAGTAAAATTTTACTAAAGCGAAAAAATATTACTATATTTTGTTTGTTTCTAAAAAACTGAAAAATCTAAACAATTCTTCAAATGGTTCATATTAAGCTTTTCAATTGAAAAAAAATTACAGAAATAGTCTTTATGGATGAAATATTGAAAATGATTTGAAATTTTTTATAAATTCATCGAAATTCACTAACCCTGTATTAGTAATTGAACAAGGGTATTCGCTCGCTCAATTCTACAGTAGTTCTTAAAATTATGTTTATTCCTATTTAAGTATAATAAAATATTTTGAGATAAATCGTTACAGTTTCACACAAACATAAAATTTCACGGGATTTCGCGGAAAAAGACTAATTTCGCGGATTTCACGCTGTCCGCGAAATCGTGAAATTTCACTAACCCTATTTATTACCATCTGTGCCACTCAAAGTTAGCGTCAAAAAATCGCATCGCTCTCAAAATATCAGATTTTGTTTGTTTTTCTAATCATGACGATCTTTTCGCTCGAAATGCTCCTTTCACCGTCACCGTCGCGAGATCTCCACGCCAGCCAACGTCATCTGGCTTTGGCAGCTGGCCATCACCAGCCCGAGCGCGAATCTTCGGTCTAAAAACAAAAAAAAAAGTATAAATATTCATGAGAGTTGGTCCAAACTGACTGGTAATTTAGTAGCTCGACGACAAGTATTCTTCCACCCCTTCTTGGTTCCAGCTGGGTGGAGAGGCTCGTCATCTGCTGCTCTCGCCAAGAAGAGTCCCAGAACCGGCTTAAGCCGGTTACACTGCGACGATTACGATGAAATTGATACGTTCACGTGCTGGTCGGCAGCGCCACACTTGGTCATGGTCCGCCGATCTACCCTTTGGGTTCGGTTTCGTTTTTCACGGAACACGTGCATTTTGGGTAGTGACGCGATAGTCATTTGAAGAAGTTCTGTAGTAGGTTTTGAGGATGTCGTATGCGTATTTTGAAATCAGATGATATCATGTGCTGAAGTCAGTAGATTGTATTTGTTAAAAAAAAAACGCATACGATCATTTTAAAGTTGATTCTAGAATTAAAGAAGGTAAGATTTTATTGTTGCAGTGAAACAATGTACAAGGCAGCCTGATTATGCTAATTTGGACATGTAAAATTACATAAGAGCAGGAACATGGCGTCATCCCAATTATTTATGCAAATAAGTTTTTTTTTACTATCAGTGTAGCTTATTCCAACAATTAAGTTTTACATTCATCGTGAATGGAACAACGGATGGATGGAATGGGCACCTTTGAAATTAACTTCAGTAGTTATAAGTAGTTGAGATAGACAAGTGATTCACCATAGAGCAATTCCATGTCAAATAGGGAATCGGTTGTACCCGACCATCTCCGATTTCAATGAAACTTTGTAGACATGTTATCCTAGGCATATATAAGCCATTTTTGTGTATATGGAGCCAGTTACACTCGATAATGACATTTGAGAAGGGCGTAAGTGTTTTAAATATTTTTGTAATTCGTAATTTAAATATTGCTGTATCTCGAAGCCGTTGCATCGTTTCAAAAAGTGGCCAAAGACAAACTTGTAGGAAATTTGACGAGCTTTCCGAAAAAAATACACTGAAAGAAAAAAACACTCCACTTTTATGAGATTTTTTGATTTTTAAGTTTAAAAGTCAAATTTGAAGGTGAGCCCACGATTTTTTTTCGTTCAAAATTTTTGTGAAGATAGCCTAAGATGTTACAAAAAGACTCACGAAAAATGCAGGATGGAGCAACTCACCTAAAAAAATACAAAAATCATTTACTGAAACTGTTTTTTTGAAAAGTGCTCTAAACGTCAAAATTTTCAAAATCCGAGTACGGGAATCGATTTCCCAGACAATTTTACATAGAAGTCTCCATATTGACCATTGTCCTAAGTCCAATCCTTGTGAAGTTACAGCGGTTTTAAAAATAAAAATGTTGAAAAAATAGGTTTTTTGATGGTTTTTGGCAATTTCTATATGACAGACTTGATTATTCAGTCTCGAAAATATTTTTACCGAAAAGCTCGTCTAATTTCCCAAAAGTTTGTCTTTGACCACATTTCAATTGGATGTATGGGCTTACAGATATAAGCTAATTTACTATCCAGGTTACTATACTACACTGAAAAAATATTATGTTTTCAGTTATGAGCAATGTAATTAGCTTGTATCTGTAAGCCCATACATCCAATTGAAATGTGGTCAAAGACAAACTTATGGGAAATTGGACGAGCTTTCCGGTAAAAATATTTTCGAGACTGAATAATCAAGTCTGTCATATAGAAATTGCCAAAAACCATCAAAAGACCTATTTTTTCAACATTTTTATTTTTAAAACCGCTGTAACTTCACAAGGATTGTACTTTGGACAATGGTCAATATGGAGACTTTTATGTAAAATTGTCTGGAAAATCGATTCCCGTACTCGGATTTTGAAAATTTTGACGTTTAGAGCACTTTTCAAAAAAGCAGTTTCAGTAAATGATTTTTGTATTTTTTTAGGTGAGTTGCTCCAGCCTGCATTTTTCGTGAGTCTTTTTGTAACATCTTAGGCTATTTTCACAAAAAAATTGAACGAAAAAAAAATCGTGGGTTCACCTTCAAATTTGACTTTTAAACTTAAAAATCGAAAAATCTCTAAAAAGTGGTGTGTTTTTTTCTTTCAGTGTATTTTTTTCGGAAAGCCCGTCAAATTTCCTACAAGTTTGTCTTTGACCACTTTTTGATACGATGCAACGGCTTCGAGATATAGCATTATTTAAATTACGAAATACAAAAATATTTAAAACACTTACGCCCTTCTCAAATGTTATTATCGAGTGTAACTGGCTCCATACACACAAAAATGGCTTATATATGCCTAGGATAACATGTCTACAAAGTTTCATTGAAATCGGAGAGGGTCGAGAAAAAAGTACCTAAAAAATTACTGTTTTGGGCTGGAATTGCTCCATAACAAATTAATAAACTTAAACTTTAAAAGTAGCATACAAAAAATCAAGGTGTAAAAGCGAGCACCATT
This sequence comes from Culex pipiens pallens, assembly GCF_016801865.2. Taxonomy (NCBI): domain Eukaryota; kingdom Metazoa; phylum Arthropoda; class Insecta; order Diptera; family Culicidae; genus Culex; species Culex pipiens. The sequence goes on along the minus strand of NC_068938.1, from coordinate 63,459,289 downwards.
GCTAATCGTCTGTTCATTCCGTTCATTTCAGATTAAAGCATCACAATGACGGTGGATAAAGGTCACACCAATACAGCGTTCGTTGCAGATGATGGTCTCAACAGGTAAGATTAAATACCAATGATTGAATGAAGCCACGGGTATGAATCTTTAAGCAATTTCAATATGGCGACTTGTATCAGAAGAAAGTGAGGCATTTTCGATAGTTCTCACTGTTCTGTGTTCTGCGTGCACGTCCGCAAACATCGACCACACACATACTAACACAAAGCGCCACCAAGAGGCAAAAGGTGATTACGAATATTTTTGGCACTTTCGTTAAAAATATGCGGTTTTGCAAAAACAAATAACAAAACCAACTTTTAAGTGTAGTTCGACTTACAAACTTGTAATTCGTTGCTGATTTGTTCGAAAATTTATTAAAAAAACAGTTTTTTTGCTGCACCCCATTTGGACGGGCATTTCTGTTGTCACCTTCTGGTTCCTTGGATTGGCCATGGATAATTTCACAGTGTAATAAACAGGGCAGCTACCACCACGTGGCGCCACTGTTTCGAATGAGAAAATGATACAGGTTTTTCAGACGAGTTTCATTCCCGTGATGAAGCGTAGCATATTGAAGAATAATTAATTTAATATTAATTTTTATATCATTTTTTTTTTGACAAATTTATTCACTGATAATCAGCAAATCATTTAAAAAAGATAATTATTTTTCAATTAATTATATATTTTTTGCAGTAAGCAGACTCCCAAATTTTATTCTTTAAATAACAATTTAATTTTTTTTTAATTAAAACGTCATGAATGAATACAAAATTAAGAAAGTGTTATGTTCCCTAGTTGTGGTTCTAAAATTGTTTTCGAATACAAAGTTCTCAAAATCTCTACATTTAAAATAATGTATTCTGAAACAGAATGGTTGAATCTAAAAGAAAATAAATTTATAAATTAAAAACAAGTTTCGGAATAAGGTTAGTCATGTATATTCAAAAAGTCATGCTTTCATTTACTTTTTCATATCTTAAAAATTACATCATTTTACAAGAGATATTTCATACAAGAGCAGTTCTCTCAGTAATTATCCTTTTAGGGAAATTAGTTATTGTATTATTTTTTATTCTTTTCTCACATTGTAGGAACCTTTCCTGTGACCAAAGAAGCCTTTTTGCGTCGTTAATTTGTCCGTACAAGTTTCAATACAAAAAAAACATTCTGATCAATTTGGTTTCTTCTTGGTATTTTACGTTTTACGTTATTATTATCGTTATCGTTATTTCGATAATACTATCGGCGATAATCTTATAATAAATCAAATTTCCAAAATCTGCTATATGTGTATCAAACGAAGCGAAATTTTGTATATGTTTTCACTTTATTAGAGTTATTTTTGTTGAAAACTAAAATTTTCACAACATTTTAAAAATTTAAGTATTTTCGAAACTATGGTATTTTGTGAAAATTTTAGTATTTTTCAGAAAAAAAAACTACAAAAAAGTGAAAAAGCATACAAAATTTCGGTTCGTTAAATGCCCGTATTTCAAATTATGAAAATTTGAGTACATTCGAAGAAATATGGCATTTTGCGAAAATTTTAGTATTTACCAAAAAAGACTCCAATAATTTGAAAATGCCTAACAAAGTTCGTTTCGTTTATAGCCATATTGCAAATTTTGAAAATTTAAGTATTTGCGAAAAAACACAGAATTTTGTGAACATTTCAGTTTTCAACAATAAAAACTCTTATAAAGTAAAATGCATACAACATTTTGCTTCGTTTGGTACCCATTCTGCAAATTTTGAAAATTTGGGTACAGAATTTTGTGAAAATTTTTAGTTTTCAACAAAAAAAACTCTAATAAAGTATAATCTCATAAAAAATTTCGGTTCGTTTGATATCATATCGAAAATTTTGAAAATTTATGTTTTTTTTAATACGGTATTTTGTGAAAATTTCAGTATTTTTCGAAAACAATATTAAAATGTGAAAAAGCATACAAAATTTTGCTTCATTTGATACCCATATTGCAAATTCTGATAATTTTATTACTTTCAAAAAATATGGTATTTTGTGAACAATTTTGAGTTTTTATACTTTGAAACTTACGACATTTTCAAAAAATATATTATAAGTAAAAGCATTGAAAATATAACTTGATGCGGCTTAATTAAGTCAATTTAAAAAAGATTTTGAAAATAAGTTATCGTCTATTATCGGCCTTTTTTTGTACATTTTCTTTTTTTTATCTGTTTTTGTTTTATTATTTTTCATATTTGATTAGATGATTATCAACTTTTTTGACATTTAAATTTTTTTATCTGTTATCTGAACCTCAAGTTCAAAATAGAAAAAAATATTTGAGTGGTTCGTCAATTTATTGTTTTTGTAAATATTTGAAAATGAGGTCGACAAATAATTTAATCAGTTATAATTGTAAACTTGGATTAGAACACAAAAACTACTAATATGCACTGATTTCAAGTTAAATGTATCTTAAGTTTGATATCTATGGACATTTTGCATTTTTTTTTTTGAATTATGTTATATTCCTTGGTTGCCTTAGTCTTAAAATATTCCTATTTTGAAGATTGGATTCTATTTGCTGAGCTAAAGTCAAAAAAGAAACAGGAAATATACTGTTTTTTTACTTTATCCCAAAAAGCACTAAATTTTCAAATGTCCCATCTATCTTATCAAAAAAAATATCAAAATCTGAACAAAATTAAAAAGTTTTTGAAATTTATCTTAAGAATTTATGCAAATCCTAGTAAATAAAATTTAAATTCATTTTTTTACAGTCTTTCATGTGTTGAATATGTTTAAAATACGATGTCGCTTTGATCTCTTAAGCTAACTAGATAAGTATCTTAGCAATTTAAGTAAAAAAGAGCACTGAAGCATTGATTTGTTACCAAACTAACCACTTGCTTAAAAATCTGATCAAATATTAATAATCTTCTCTATATATATAAAAAATTTCGACGGTTTTGTTCGAACGCGAATCAGTTGAACACGGAACGTCGGATCGAGGCGCTTTTTGTTGCGTTAGGTTCGTGTAAGCTCAAGGAAGGTTTATATGCTAAAAAGTTACAACATTGGCCACTCTGGAACCGATTCCGGAAAATCTGCAGATTGTATGGGAAAAGTTACGTAAAATCAAATTTTGATCACAGGAGGCTGTATAAGCAAAAAAGATAAAAACGTCAGCAAACGAAAAAAAAGGCAGAACGAAGTTTGTCCGGTAAGGCTTGGATTTGAACACTTTTACCATTTGATGAATCGGCCTTTCAATAAATCAGCTCTTACTTAAAAAAAAAAATCTCATTGCAAACGCTTTCGCAAACAAATTCCTTGTTAAACCTCTCATTTTTGTGAAATATTTTCCCATGTTAAATTATGTGTTTTTTTTCTTTTGAAAATTAAAAGTATAAAAAAATCCTTGAGAAAATCTATCAAAACAATTCTTTGTTTTGAATTCAATTAATAGATGATCTAGCCAAATTATCCTATTACAATCCCAAAAGTGCCTTATTGTTTACCATTTATAAACTAAAGCGTGCAGGAAAAGTTTGTGTTTATGATAAATTATTGTTGGAAAATCCTTCAAACGCGCTTGCTTAATTTGCTTAACAAGTAAGCAGTAAAGTGCTGACGTCGATACAAACAAAATTGTTCGTCAAAACAAACCAAATTGCTTCGCAATCTTCGACAATGTTGTTCGCAGAATCGCGAACAAAAATCGTTAAAAGAGACTCAAAAATGTGAAAACAACAGCACAGATCTTTTGGGTTTATTTCGTTATAACTTGATTTATTTCATTATCAAAGAAGGCCACCTTACTAAAGTTATTTATGTCAAAATAAAAATCATAATATTTATTTATAATATGTCATCATTTGATGTAAATTGAATTGCACTCATCCATACAATGGCAGACCCTCCTTTTAACCCTTTTGGATATGGAGAACAAAGGTATTTCTAGCAAAACAATGTTATTGGACCAATGTCGAAGTGTAACCAAAGAGTCTATCTTGCTCGTTCCTAATGTGAACATCAACTGACGTGGGCACTGACGTCTTTGTTTATACTTTGGCGATGGCTTATTTACATTGTTTTGCTTGATTTTTTTAAAATAAACCACACAAGTTGTCCTTGATCGACAAGCACGAAGATTGATAAAAATATTTTTTGCTCCTTTCATCTTCCCCCGCTTGCAGCAAAAAGGCCCACCATGGCACGAAGAACATCGCCAACAGCTTCGCGCTGGAGATCCAGGACAAGAAGCCGGGCCTCGAGACGGACTACAACCCGTACGAGCACCGGCACGTCGAGCATCCCACGACGAACAACGAAACGCTGATCCACCTGCTGAAGGGCTCGCTCGGGACTGGGATCTTGGCCATGCCGAACGCATTCCACCACGCTGGGTGGCTGGTCGGTGGCGTTGGAACGCTGCTGATCGGCATCCTGTGCACGTACTGCATCCACCTGCTCATCAAGGCCGAGTTCGAGCTGTGCCGGCGGAAACGGGTGCCGAGTCTGAACTACCCGGCGGTCACGCAGACGGCGCTGCTCGAGGGACCGGAAACGCTGAAACCGCTGTCCAAAGTCATTATGTGAGTTTGGTGGGTGACGCTTGGGCCTTAGACCTTTAGTAACGGAACATCCTTTCGACAGCCACATCATCAACACCTTCTTGCTGATCTATCAGCTGGGCACGTGCTGCGTTTACGTGGTGTTTGTGTCGTCCAACATTAAGGCCATCGCGGACTACTACACGGAGAACGATACCGACGTGCGGATATACATGCTGATCATCCTGTTGCCACTTATCCTGATCAACTGGGTTAGTATTCGGGTTGTCTGTAGTTATTTTAGTCGTCTTAATTTACGAGTTCTGCCACGATGCAAATGTGCCAAAAATGGGCGCCAGCATCCATTGCAATGAACAAAACAAATTTTAACACTAATGTGAGAATGCACTCACTCACACAAAGAAAGGGCACGAAATTGGCGTCAAAATTGTTTGTTTTAAATTTAGATCTTAACCCGTCCCGCCCCAAGTCGCGTCTTTATTGTTATGATAACTGGCGTGCACATTCGGGGAAGATTGCAATCCGATGTGATCGTGCTATCTTGTCGCACGTGCATCTTGGGCCAAGTTAAGTTTGAGATTATTTGCGAGTGGTCACTTTCACTTCGTGAACCCGACTTTGACATTCTTCTTTCGTTCGTTCACACACGCGCAACGCAACGTCAATCACACAGTCATTTGACTCTCACCGCCTCTCTCAATTCTGATCACCTTCCCCATGACTGCACTCAAATGATAGCTATCACCACGCAGCACCGCAGCATGGAGGATAGAGAGTAAAAGGAAGAAAGAGAAAAAGCGTTCATGTCGCGCGGCTGATTGAGTGTCGAGTTCGCATTCGTTCGTTTCAACTTCGTGTGCGTTCACTGACGGTCACTTTGTGATGACTGTTATAACAGGCACGCTCAGTAATCATTCAACGATCGAGTCGATGGTGAAAGCTGACTGACTAGCTGTATCAAATTTTGGGCAAACCTGAAATATTTGATCAAACGGGAAATATAAAAAGTTTTTGGAACAATAAATTTATATTCATATTTTATGAATTAAATGAATCTCTGAGGCGTTTTTTACAATTTTAGCTTTTTATGCAATATTTTTGGTCGATGTCAAATCATCACTCTGACAATTTTACTTGTACTAACGCTATATTTCTCCCTCAATTTCTCTTTCCCCATGTGCGATCATCTTTCATCGTGGATCAACGACTGCCCTGTTGCCATCAACCCCCACCACTCCACAAAACTTGCAGGTTCGCAATCTCAAATTCTTGGCACCGTTCTCGACGCTCGCTAATTTTATCACCCTGGTCTCGTTCGGCATCATCCTGTACTACATCTTCCGCGAGCCGATCTCGTTCGAGGGTCGGGAAGCGGTCGGCAACGTGGCCGAGTTCCCGCTCTTCTTCGGCACGGTCCTGTTCGCGTTGGAGGCCATCGGTGTGGTAGGTTCCCGATGAGTTGCTTTCTTACGCAGGTTTGACATGTTTGCTTAATCGATTCGCAGATTCTACCGTTGGAGAATGAGATGAAAACGCCGAAGAAGTTTGGCGGAAACTTTGGAGTGCTCAACAAGGCTATGCTTCTGATCGTGACGCTTTACATCGGAATGGGATTCTTCGGATACCTGAACTACGGAATGGATGCCAAGGGTTCGATCACGCTGAATCTTCCCGAGGATGAGATGTGAGTTTGCTGTTTTTAATATTCTTCAAATTGAAAATTAACGTTCAAATTATCCTCTTCTAGTTTGGCTCAGTGCGTTAAGGGAATGCTGGCCTTTGCCATCTACATTACCCACGGGCTGGCCTGTTACGTGGCCATCGACATCACCTGGAACGATTACATGAAGAAGCACATTGGGGACTCGCCGCGGGCCACCATCTACGAGTATCTCGTGCGGACGGTGCTGGTGCTGGTCACATGTAAGTCAACATGCTGCCGTATCTTTGAGATTTTTTAAATTTAGTAAATTCTGTAATCTAATATTTGTTCAAAAATTATCATTTTAAACATAAAGGTAGGGTAGCGTAGTCATCAATGAGACACTTTTGGTTTTCAACTTTCAATGATTTTTGTCACTTTTTCAAAAGCTTTTTTAATGAGCTTTTTGTTGCATTTTCATTTTATTCAATCATTCTAACATTGATCAAAATATGAGATCGATCCGACCTCTACAGCCAGAGTTTTTCAACTGTCTCATTGTAGACGCACTTGGCAGGAACAATGAGACACTCTACGGAAATCAATATAATTCTAGCTTAACATCATGTTTTTGTGTTGTTTCATTGCAGGTGACTTGTCTTGGACATTTGAAGGCATTTTTTCAAACTTAAAACTTCAATTGACAAAAGTTATACTAAATGTATAACTTTATATCTTTGGTTAAATAATGTAAAAACTTAATAATTGTGCCAAAAATCAAATCCCCTTCATTTTTTGTAAGATTGCCAAGGATTTTAAAAAGTTTAATGAAGAAAAATTAAAGTGTCTCATTGTTACCCATGGGCTGAAAAAAGAGGGGAACAATGAGACAGCTCTGGATTCTGGGTGTATTCTCAAATTTGGTTAAATCTAATTAAATGACATTGTAGCCCAACTCATGCTTCACGAAACGACGAAAGAAATTGGAAGAAATTTGAGTTTTGGTGTTAATGGCAGCATTAAAGCGAAAATGCAATTTTTGGCCCTAAATTAATTTTTTCATCCCAGAAACAAATATTTATGAATAACTTTGCAAGGGAGCGTCCATATTCGAAGCAACTCTGATGCCAGAAGGGTATCCAGTAGACACGTCTTTCCCTCAAATATGAGCCTGATTGGTTGAAACTACGATTTGTGAGAGCCATTTTATCATTCTTCCACGTATCGTAATGATGACTAGTCTATCCTACACATTAATTGAGAATGTTGAGATATTCTGTTTCCAAATACAATGACTCAGTGTTGGAACAATCTGATTGTAAAAATAATCTTAATTTGTTGTCAATCTTTTGCAGACCGTACTTTAGATATTATATAAATTTAAATAAAATACGGTTTAGACTATTTGTTTATTTACACCGTTGAATGTCACGGACAAATAAAATATACAAAAAAAAATATTCTGAAATTGACGATTTTAATGTAAGATTTAAAAAAAAATGTTCAAGAGGTCCATCTTATGTGAGACAAGCTATTTTTTGATATTAGATACTACAGAAAGAATCCTTATTTAGTTCATGGGAAAATTAATCATAACTCTAAAAAGCTCTGTATTTCATTCTGTTTAACGAATATATGCACCAAAATTAATCATCATTTGCCAGATGTTCCCTTCTTCGAGGCACTGAAGGAATTAAATCAAATTTGTCTCAAAAATTTATATAAATGTGTGATTCAATCATTGACATCCTAGTTGAACTGTTCAGCACTCCAATGGTTTTTTTAAGCTGAAATCATTTCAGAACTTTTTTTGCGATGAAAAGTAAGAAGTTTCGTCTTCCAAAATAACAGATAAAAGAAATAATTGTAAAACTCATTTACAAACAGCTTTTTAACATTTCTGATCCGATTTATGGTTACAAAGATAAGGAGCAGTAAGCTACAAAATCGGCCGATTTTGTGGATTTTTATTTTTTTATTTGGATTATACTTTGTGGGAGCCTTTCCAATCACTTTACAATTTTGACAGCTACATAAATAATCAAAAATCTGTATCTTTAAAAGAAATAATCTATTCGGTTTGGTGACTTCGAAAAAGTTGAAGGTATTGATGAGGACTTATCAGAAAAAATAGGGACACGGAATAAATTACAATTATTATTAACTTTTTTTCACAAACAATTTCCTAGTATTTTTGAATTTTAGAGTCTTTAGAGCTTTTGAAGCTTTTAAAATAAGGCCGTTGCAAAATTTTTTCAAAGTTTATGTCGCCCCCCTTCATAATTAATCCGAAAAATCAGGGGGCAAAAAAATATTTTTTCAAAAAAATATCAAAATTTCAATGGAAATAGAAGTCTAATCCACTGAGAACAATCTCAAATGCCTTTTTCTGCATTGATAATCATATTTAACATGTTTGGACTCGTTTAAAAATATGTTGAACTTTTATGAAATTACAATGTACAGCACCACAAAAACTTTTTTTTTTCTCGCAAAAATAAAATGTTCGTCAGTACTTAGAAATTTTGTAAATCAATGATTGCAAAACAACAGAACAGGTGTATGATGCATTTTTAAACACTTTTTTTATTCAAATGTTGACACCGTGGCCTTTAATTTCAATTTTTAACTTTTTTTATTTTTTTTCGGACTTCGGATATATGAACTGCGGATAATGGAAATTTCGGAAAATTGGGGCTTCGTATAATCGAGTATAAACTGTATTTTCAGAAATGATGAGTGCATGAGCAAGGTTGCCAGATCAAAAGTGAAAAAATCTGGTCAAATACCAAAAAAAAAAATCTGGAAAAATTAAGCAGATGAAAATCTAACAATTATGAATGGAGAACAAATTAATAAATACAAATTCTTGTAATATTCTGATGGTTGAGTTGATTTTCATTTTTATTAAAATAATTGTTTACTTTAATTTAAGACATTCAATTTAATCAAAAAAATGTTTTAAAATGGCAGAAAATGTAAAATTTGTCGAAGTCGGTCAAAATCTGGCACAGACAATGATAACCTTTTATTCTGGCTGACACTTAAAAAATCTGGCAGCGATCTCAAAAAATCAGAAAATTGTTTCAATCTGCATCATATCTCGAAAAAAGTTTACTTTATCAAAATTTCTTTGCAGTACTTTTCTATTGAAAAATTGTTTTAATTTTACAAACTGAAGTCAAAAAAATTGGATAAAATTTCTAGTGAATGTAAAAAAATACTAATTTTGGGAATCCATTTTTTATAAAAAAAAGCCAATTTAAAAATCAGCAAGACAGTAAATCTATCCGGAAAAATATACAATATAAAGCCATTCCGGGAAATCGAAGAGAATTGAAGTTGTTGCCAAAGATGCTGGCATAAATCGTAAAAAATGGCAAACGTGCTTAAAAATGGCCATAACTGAAAAAGTGAATTCCCTCATACAAAATCGTGTTGTTAAAGTATGGCTTTTGCAGCTACAGTTTTCTTCCAATCGAGCTCATATTTTGTATTTAAGCTAAGAACGATCCATGCTAGGAGAAAACAGGCTTGGTTTTGTTTTTTACGACGAACCAAACTATTAGATGGGTAATTCTCCGCAAACTCAGAACGAAGTCGAAAAAAGTTGCCCCGAGCCTTCTTCGATTTGAATGAAACTTTTGTCCCTGATCACGAACCTGAGCTCCATTTTTGATATCTCGTGACGGAGGGGCGGTACGACCCAATCGATTTTTGAAAATTGGAAAAAGAGGTGTTTTTCAATAATTTGCAACCCTGGAAACAAACCCTGCAATGTAAGAAAAACCACGAAATTTTAAAGTGAAAATTTTTGTTTTAAAAGGGACTTGAAAAGTACATTAAATTTCTCATAAAATGACATGTCTCAAAATTCCTTACAAAATAGCAGAAATATTGAAATTATTTTTGTATTTTTTTCGATGAAAGTTACGTTATTCCGGAATTCTGAGTACGCCTTCAAATCAGGCGTCTAATTTTACATTAAAGTCCCTTTGACACCAAATTTCCAAACCATTACCATTTCAGGCTGCAAATTATTGAAAAACACGTATTTTTTCACATGTTCAAAAATGGAAGGAGCCGTACCGCCCCTCCGTCACGAGCTATCAGTAAATGGAGCTCGGATTCGTGATCAAGAACAAAAAAAACCTTAACAACGCAAATCGAAGGGGGTTCGGGGCAATCACAGTTATCTTAAAAGATTGGGACAACTTTGCTTGGCACTGGTTTTTAGAACAAAGGTTTTATTTAATCTACTTCAAAGTAGAACCAATTAATTTCCCAAACAAATATACTTCAAATTCCTAACTAAATTCCTTATTTCTCCTCTCTTCCAGTCCTGCTCGCCGTGGCCATCCCGAACCTGGAGCTGTTCATCTCGCTGTTCGGGGCGCTCTGTCTGTCCGCCCTGGGTATCGCCTTCCCGGCGCTCATTCAAACGTGCACGTACTGGCACGAAACGCACGGACTCGCCAAGGCCTGGATGATTGTGAAGAACAGCGTCATCGGAGTGATTGCCGTGATTGGGCTGCTCGTCGGAACCAGCACCAGCCTGAAGGAGATTATTCAAACCTTTGGGGATCACGAGTAGAGGGTTGAAGAAGACGGGGAAGTGGAGATTTTCCAGGAAAATCCATCCAGTTTGAAATTTTTAAGGTCGTTGCGACACGACGCAATAATTGCATTCCTATTGGTTTTAAAAACTGTTTTTGTGTAGATACTATCGAAGTTGTGTATTTTACCTATAAGTATTTAGAGCTAGCGACAGGAGCGACCCCACAGACAACTATTTTATTGTGATTAAGATAATACGCAATCGTTGTATCGATTAGAGAGTGAGATGAATATTTTGTGCCAACCATATCTAATAGTATTTTGTATGACGATAGCACCGTGCAAAGAGCTATTGAAGTAACGATAGACGATATTTTGATGTTTTATACATTGTCGAAAGTAGTGTTAACAAATTGAAAGAGAAAATTCATATTGTAAAGACGACAGTTACACTTTTAGCAAAATGTTGAAATGATCAATAAAGTATTATGAGAATATTTCTCCTTTTGTTTTTATTACGGTCTTCGAACGTTCCTCAAATCAACGGTTTAACACGTGTTCACAAATTTTCATACAACTATACTGCCCATGATCGCATAAATGTCCCATATGCATTTTCGTCACTTTTGAGTTATTGATGCAGTTTGGTTCAAAATCGTTTGCTCTTTCAAAAGAGCCTATAACATCCAGTACTTTGTTCTAGAAATCAGGAGGAAATCCAGTTTTTTCGTGAAAACTTAACACGTAGCCTTATGTGTGGGACAAACTTGTTTAGCGTTTTTCTCAGCTTGCTGTTTTTGCATATGGGACATTTATGCGAACATGGGCAGTATAACAACTGAAAGACATTCCCCTTTTCACAGCGCATGCTCCAGTTTTAAAAAGCGCCTTGAAGTTTGCAACCACGCGGCACATTTCTTCTCACTGCTCACCCTGCTCACTCTCATCACCTTCCACTTGAGTGAGGACGCCGTTCGACGTCAAACTGCACACACACGAGCCAGAGCAGGAGAGTTTTGCGTTCACGTGGTCGCAGCCATGCCAGATATACAGATAAATCTGTATTGTACAGATTTTTTGATCCCAAAAATCTCAAAAATCTGTATATACAGATTTTTTTAAAAATGATTTAATTTTAAAATTTCATTAATTTAGTATATGAATTATGCTTTAATGTGATTAAAAAGCTTAAATCTGTTGTGAAAAGTCTAAAAAATTCTTCTATGGCTTCGAATTTGACATGATACAGATAAAATACAGATTTATTTTTAAGAAAATACAGATTTCCCCTAAAATAATCTGGCAACGTTGCGTGGTCGGTCTTTCTCACGCTCTCTCTGCTGTTCTGCTCAGTCTTTTGCTTGGGTTTGAGGGTTGATTCCTCCTTCCTTCCCTTGAGTTTCCCAACCTCCTGCCGAACCATTCCGCAAATTCCACGCATCTGGGCTGGGAGGATATTTTCCGCCAATCAAACGCAATGGTACCGGCGATTGGTGTGATTTGGATTATGTTGTGGGTTAAACAAAAAGTTCAGACTTGAGCATACGAAGCCTCGATTATCCGAAGTTTCGATTGTCCGAAGGTTTGTATGGGACTTCGGATAATTGAATCATAAGCAAAAAAAAACTTGTTTCAGGTTTTTTATTTCTTGATGTTTGACATCAAATTCGAGTTCTGCGATAACATTTGATTATTGCCTATTTATTATTGATTTGATTGCCTATGGGTCATTTCGCCTCAACTGTACACAAAAAAGTACAAAGTCGAAATGGACTTTTTCTGATCAAGCTCAGATTTGGTGGAGCTATTGATACCATCAAAACATATAAGAATTCCGATTTTGAACCAAATTGGACCACCCCTTCTTTTTTGGCACCCCCCCCCCCCCCCCCCGAAGTTAAGCAGTTTTCGTCATTTTATCAAAAAACATCGGACGCTGAATTGAATGGCGCTATCAGATTTTCGATTGAAATCAAACTTTGATGCATTTTGCGCAATTCAAAACCCTACAGCAATTTTTTCAATATAAATGCGCTTAAATTTTGAATTAAACTTCACCATCGTGTTCCCCAGACGATTTTACATAAGAATCAATTTTTCGAATGTTGGACAAATTGAAATCTCTTGAGATAACTATTTTTTAAGCTTGCAGATGCAGAATTTACCTACCACGCGGTGCATACCTTTAAAAATAACTGTCAAGTTTTGCTCTATGATTTTTTGTTTCCGAGATATGGCCATTTAAAAAAAGTTTTTTGCAAAAATGACCAAAATCGCAAAACTTTGGGGCGGTGTCAAAAAAGAAGGGGTGGTCCAATTTGGTTCAAAATCGGGATTCTTACATGTTTTGATGGTATCAATAGCTTCACCAAATTTGAGCTTGATCAGAAAAAGTGCATTTCGAGTGGTGTGCCAGTTGGCGCGAATGACCCCTTTTGCATTTTTCAAAATGTCCGGAACTTTGTCCGGACCCAGCATCAAACCCATAACCTTTCAAACAAGTCTAAATGTTTGAAGATCTGGCAAATTTTTATCAAGTTAAGACCACTTAAGTGATTTTGGTGTAGTTTTTTGAAGCCGGATCTTTCAGATTTAGTTGGTTCCATACAAAAAAACATTTTTGGTGCTTGATGTCGATTATGTCCTTATCTTTAAAGTGAGCAATTTTTGGTAAGGAGTGGTGAAGGCAACAACCACATAAGAGGATTAAGTTAGTTTTTTTCATTAAAAAATCCCATAAAATCAGGTGTAAAACTAATATTGCTAAAATTTAAATTTCATTATAAAACTTTCAAAATCGATTGTAAACTTTAAAGAAAACATTTTATATCGCTCTTTTGTATTTTGTTTCAAGTTAAGAAACTTTTTTACTTTTTGAATTTTTGAATCACAGAACGGAAAACCTTTAAAAAACCTTTGTGAAGAAATATTTCAGTATATTTATTGATATTTAATTTTTGAAATTTTTGGCGTATAGCATGTTGTCAATGAATTTATAATAATATTTTCAACATCAAAATATGATGCTTGGTTTGTACTTTTTTCAATTCAAGATGTCAAAAACTACCGCAAATTGACTGCAATAGAAAATAAACATTGCAAAACACATTAAAATCAGTTTACAAGCGTACGTATAAATTTCGCCAAGAAAGTTATAAGATTTTGACAATATCGAAGAAAATATAAGTTGCATAACGCCTTTGCAAACTGTACGGATTTTTTCCGTACCGTACGAATTTTCGATCCTCTTCGCGGATTTTTTACAGGCTGGATTCTTGTACGGTTTTTTTTGTATAATATGGATTTTAGAAGAATTTAATGATGTTAGCAAAAACATTTCAAAATATAATTGCTTTTATGCTCTGGCCATACTTTTCCAATTACACATTTTTTATTCAACTGTACACACTTAGATTTTTTTACCGAATTCGGTAGTAGAAAAAATCGGTAAAGTTTAGATCGGTAAACCTTCTGTCAAAATGAACAAAATTTTACCGAAAATCGGTTGTATGATGAACAATAACGAACTTCATTACTGATTTACCGAATTCGGTAGTTTTCAGTTTACCGAACTGTTCAGCAGTTGAAAATTCGGTAAAAAATTTAAGTGTGTATGTTTGATTATAAAAGAATAATTTGAGTACTTCAAACAGTAGTAAACTAATTAATGTTTTTAAATTCCTTACAAATTTATTTTATACAGTACAATATCCAAGAGCATTCAAAAGCATGGGAAAACCTGTGAAAATCACATTTTCTCGTATAAACACATTTTCTCGTATAAACACTCAGAGCAATAGTACTCGTAAAAGCAAACTTGACAATTCGTGAACTTTAAATCGCTTAATTTGAAAAAAAAAATTGAACCGTGCAAGTCATAAGCAGCAAATTTAAATTTATAAGGTGTGGATGCCACTCAGTTTGATGTTTGTATGTACTAAATTCATTTTTTTCTGAATATTTTTTGGAAAAATGTGTGTTATGCCCTGGGTCAAATCGGCGAAGCGTACGAATTTTTGCTAAGCAAGAGTTGGTAGCCATACACATGTCTACATTTTTACAATGTTTTTTTTTTTAATTTGCTTCCAACAAGAACTGGGTTTGCACGGCTTAGTGAATGACCGCCTTAAAAATTCTACTCTGGATTTTTGCCTGTTAAAAACTCATGTTTCTAAATCATTTTACTTAACAATAAAGCAATCTATTGTGACTGAACAAGCAGGAGAAATGGAAAAAAGATTCAATATTGGTGAGGTTAATTAAAAATCGATTAAAGATTAATGTATAGGGGAGAGTGGGGAGACTTGATCCCCGGGGACACTTGATCCCAAGCCTGTATCTCGTCATCATGTGGGTAAAACAATTAGCTTTGTTCTAGAAAGTTGTGCGAAATTAACTAAAACTCATTGTAGAAAACAAAGCAAAAAATTAAAAAATGTTTAGATTGAGTTACACACATTTTTCTAAAACGAGCTGCCAAAAACATCCAAGAGATCTTTTTTTCTTTGTTTTGATATGTATAGAAAACACTCAAAAATAATTCAAAAATATATTTTTATGCATGAATTGTTTGATATACTTATCAACTCCAAAACCCTTACGCATTTGATGTTAAATTTATCGTCATACTATTTTTACAATCAATTGATTAAAAAAGTGCGTTTAGGGAGACTTGATCCCTGCATTTTTACAGTCACTGGAATCAGCCTCAAGATTATTTAATTGGGCTGGGTTTTCATACATAGTTTCCTTTAGTATAGTTGCACATAACTTACTGCAGTTTGAACTTTTTTTCAAAAGTTTTGTAAACAAAAATTTCAAATTTTTGTAAACATGCTTAATTTTGGTCTAAAAAATAATATTTTAAGTTTTTAAATATTTTACATACTAAACTTGTTATATTTTGAACACAAACGTACAGGTTTTATGTGAAATTGCTGTAACTTATAGAAAATTAAAAGTTTGGATGAATAAAAAACATTTTGCTTAAGATTTCTTCAAAATGTTGAAAGGGGGCTCAAGTTACCCCTAACATTTTTAAAATGCCGGTTTAAAATATTTTTTTAAAATGCTTGGCATGATTCGAAGAGTTCATCTGATGAAATACCCTTATTAGCCAAACATAGATGAATTTTTAAGCCAGGGTTGCGAATGAGCGAGCGCTCACGGAAGGCGCGCTCGCTCCAGCTGGAGCGTGAGTTTTTATCAGGTAGCTCGCGCTCGCTCACGCTCACCGGAGTGTTTTGCGCTCACGTGAGCTGGTGAGCCAAAGTAGGTAGTTGTTTTTTACTGTTGAAGCATCTGCCTGTTTGAAACGAAGTTTCTAGAACTATCCTAGCACAGGCAGCAAAAACAAACAAGAAAGTGGTCCATCAAACAAAAGTAAGCAATGAAATGGATTTGGTCAGCGAACTGAAATTTACGTTCTATTTAAAATCTAGAATCATATAAAACTTATAATTGAATATTTTCAGGTTGCGGAAATGTTGAATAAAATCTACTTGGGGGAAGAAGAGTTAACCTTTTCGTGGTGAAAATATTGACAATTTATATGATTTGAGACAAAAGGGTTATTTCAACCATCAGCAATTTTGAGGCTTATTTTTAAAAATAGAACTGCTTCAACAATGTTACTCTATTTTCTAAAATGTTTGTCCAAATAAAGACTAACTTAATAGAAATGATCAGCCGTTTCTAATAACTGAATCACCGAAAGATTTAATAAACAGAATAACTTTTTTTTAATGGTAGCTCATTCAGTTTAATGTTACATTTTAATCAACCAAGCACATACACATTGAATCGATCTTACCAAAGCATAAATCCTCTCGAATCAATTCATTGTGTAGTAAGTTTTTCTAAGGTTTACAGGCCCTTTTATTTATTTATTTATTATTTATACAATAGGCCTATTAATTCGAAAATATTTATACATTCAACTGTATGTCTGTATGGTTAGCGAACGACTGGACATGGCGTACCATAGGTACTTCGAGTACCGCAGGAATAAAATAGACCCACCAAGCGGTCCTTTAGCCTCTTGTCCAGTAACTCCGATACCCTGGCCTCCCCGCGGCGCTAGCCGGGATACTAGTAACCATTGGAGAGATCGGGTAACCAACCCCGGTGGGAACTATGGTAGTATGCTGACAGGGAAGGGGGGCTCCATCCTCTTCGGAGGGTGTAGCTATGCCGTTAGGCCTCGTGAGAAAGGCCCCCGTTACGGTGTCGAGAGAAAACCGGAGCTGGGTCTCGGTAGCTTCAAGGTGGCAGCCCCACCCCGAGACTAGGTATCGCAGCCCCAATCCGGCTGCATACCGAAAATTCAAGTATTACGAACAATCAAGAAGGAATAAGGATCCGGAACAAACGGCATAGACCTAGGCACGAAAAGGACACCGATTGGAAACTCGGAACATGGAACTGCAGATCGCTACGTTTCGATGGGTATGAGTACGCTCTGTTGAACGAGCTCAAACCCCGCAACTTCGATGTTGTAGCACTGCAGGAGATGTGCTGGAAGGGAGCGAAGATGTGGGAGGATGATGCTTTGGAGCTCACCATGTACCAGAGCGGCGGAGCCGAAAACAAGCTGGGAACCGGCTTCATAGTGTTGGGCAAGATGCGGAGTCGTGTGATAGATTGGGAGCCGATCGACGACCGGATGTGTAGGTTGAGGATTAAAGGCCGTTTCTTCAACTATCACATCTTCAACGTACATTGCCCACACGAGGAATCATCCGATGCCGAGAAGGAAGCGTTCTACGCGAAGCTGGAGCAGAAGTTCGACAGCTGCCCGCAGAGGGACGTCAAGATCGTCATCGGAGATATGAACGCCCGCATAGGAAGGGAGGAGATGTACAAGCCGGTGATCGGGCCGAACAGCCTGCACACCGTCACCAACGACAACGGCCAGCGGTGCATCAACTTCGCAGCCTCCCGCGGTATGGTGGTACGGAGCACATTCTTCCCCCGGAAAGACATCCACAAAGTCACCTGGACATCGCCTAACCAACGAACAAAAACACAAATCGACCACGTCCTCATCGACGGCCGATTCTTCTCGGACATACGGAACATCCGCACGTACCGCGGTGCGGACATCCACTCGGACCACTACCTGGTGGGTGCAAGCATGCACTCAAAACTGTCGACGACGTACCACCGACGACGGACCCGGCTCCCACCGCCGTTCAACACCGAGCGGCTGCAGGACACGGCTGCGGCTCAGCACTACGTGCAGCAGCTGGAAGCGAGCCTGCCAACGGAGGAGGAACTCGGCGCTGCCTCGCTCAACGATGGATGGAGCAGAATATGCTCGGCCATCGGCAGTGCCGCTGAAGCCGCGCTAGGTAGTACGGTCCGAGTTGGAAAGCAGCGCTGGTTCGACGAGGAGTGCCAGCGGCTACTTGACGAGAAGAAAGCAGCTTATGCGGTGAAGCTGAGAGCTGCAACTGATGAGAACGTGGCCAGATACAAACAAGCGCTGAAACAGCAGAGAACGGTCTTCAAGCTCAAGAAGCGCCAGCTGGAAGATCGCGATCGCGCCGAAATGGAGCAGCTGTTCCGGCAGAACGAGACGCGAAAGTTCTACGAGAAGGTTAACCGGTCCCGCAAAGGCTATGCGCCGCAAGCCAACACTTGTCGGGACGCCGAGGGAAACCTTCTTATGGACAAAGGCGAGGTGTTGAACAGGTGGCAGCAGTTCTTCAACGAGCACCTCAACGGCGATGTAGCGCATGGAGACGGCTTTGAAGCCCAACTTGGACCGCCCGCTGCTGACCAACAGTTCCCGGCACCTGATCTGGAGACGGTGAAGAAGGAGATCAGGCAGCTGAAGAACAACAGGGCCGCCGGTAAAGATCGGTTACCCGGTGAGCTCTTCAAATATGGAGGAGAGCAGTTGGCGAGGGCGATCCACTTGGTGATTTCTAAGATCTGGAGGGAGGAGAAACTACCAGAAGAATGGATGGATGGTGTCGTGTGTCCCATCTACAAAAAGGGCGATAAGCTGGACTGCGGCAACTACCGCGGCATCACGCTTATCAACGCGGCCTATAAAATCCTCTCCCAGATCCTCTGCCGTCTGCTGACACCGTACGCACGGAGGTTCGTGGGCCCCTATCAAGCGGGGTTTACTGGCGCTCGGGCCACCACGGACCAAATTTTCTCGCTCCGGCAGATCCTCGAGAAATGCCGTGAGTACAACGTGCCCACACATCACATCTTCATCGATTTCAAGGCAGCGTACGATACAGTCGACCGCGAACAGCTATGGCAGATCATGCACGAGAACGGATTTCCGGACAAACTGACTCGGCTGATCAAGGCTACCTTGGATCGTGTGATGTGTCACGTGCGAGTGGCAGGGGAGCTAGCGGACCCCTTCCAATCGCATCAAGGGTTACGACAAGGTGACGGCTTATCCAATGCGCTGTTTAACATCGGACTTGAGGGAGTTGTGCGAAGAGCGGGTATAGACACGAGAGGCACGATTTGCAACAGGACAGTCCAACTTCTTGCTTATGCGGACGACATTGATATTATAGCGAGAGACCTAGAGACGGTAAAAAGGGTTTACACCGCCTTAAAGACGCAAGCAAGACGAATTGGATTGGCCATGAATACGACGAAAACAAAGTACATGAAAGGGAGGGGCTCAAAGGACGTTGACCCCCCAAGACTCACCCCTTTAGCTGTGGATGGCGATGTGCTGGAGGAGGTGAGTGAATTCGTGTACTTGGGATCGCTGGTAACGGCCGACAACGACACCAGCTTAGAGATCCGGACTCGTATCCACTCCGCGAATCGCGCTTACTTTGGATTACGGAAAACCTTGACATCTGATCGAGTGCAACGCGCCACGAAGCTGACCCTGTACAAGACACTGATTAGACCGGTTGCCCTCTATGGCCACGAGACCTGGACGCTGCGGCAAGAGGACGAACGAGCCCTTGGAGTTTTCGAACGGAAGGTGCTGCGAACGATCTACGGTGGAGTACGTACAGCTCAGAACGAGTGGCGAAGGCGCATGAACCACGAACTGCACGCGCTGCTGGGAGAACCGACCATCGTCACCCTGGCGAGAATCGGGAGGCTCAGGTGGGCCGGCCATGTCGCGAGGATGGACGAAGACCATCCTGTCAGGATGCTCTTTGACCGCGCGCGACCGGATGGCGGCACAGGCCGAAGAGCAGGAGCACAGCGTGCACGATGGGGAAATCAGATCGAGGCGGACCTAAGAAAGATCTGCAACCTAGGAGACTGGCGAGCTGCAGCCCAGAACCGAGCAACATGGAACAACCTTCTTGATACAGCACGGGCACCGCGTATGGTGTTCTAAGCTGATTGGTATGGTATGTATGTATGTCTCCAAAATGATTTGACACTTGCGAATCCAACCTATTATTCAAAAACATGGTTGATATATGGTCAAATATCATAAAATTTGTTCACAAAGTGATATTTCCACAGCCCTGCAAAAGCTCCATCTAGAATAAAAAAAAACTTTCTCAAAAACGTTAAATGATTAACGATACGTCCAAAATGAGCGCTCCGTGAGTGCAAGATGAGCGCGAGCGCGAGCGTGGAGCAAACGTGAGCTGGAAAAATCGGAGCAAACGTGAGCGCGGGCAAACGCGAGCTAGCTCGCGCAGCGCTCCTCCTCACGAATGAGCGAAAAGTGAGCGATCACGAGCGGGTGAGCGCGTGAGGAACGCAACACTGGTTTAAGCTTTCAATTCATGCAAAAAGTTTATAGTTTTGTGAGAAATTGACAGAGTTATGTGCGATACAAAAAAAGGGGATCAAGTCTCCCCACTCTCCCCTACTAAAGTGGAGAAAATATCATCAGTACTTTCAATATGAGATTTCCTAGGTTATTACAATTTGTTTTAGTTCTGGGAAATTTCAAAGGAATGGGGTGTTTTTGAATTTTGGTCCCCATCGAGAAATTAAAAGTGAGAGTGTGTGCAACATGGAGTTAAACATTCTATGAAGATGCTGTGAAGGTTACCATGACTCTGAGCTTAAAGAATCACTAACCCAACTAATAATTTATAAATCATTTTATTGATAATTTTTACTTCAACATTGTGACAGTTTGGTTTAAATTCAGTCTTGATTTTTTATGTTTATTTTTCCGTCATAATTTCATTAAAATCTGTGCACTTTTAAACACTTTTTTGATCAATGAAGACAAAAAAAACTATCGCTTTGAAGGTGGTAGGACTATAATATATTTAACAACATTTTAACATTTTTTTGCAAAAAAAAATTCAAACTGTGTTTTTTTCACTTTATCTATAGATTGATCAGAACCAAGAATAGAATTAGATTTAGAAATTTATAAAGAAGAATAAAAAACTTTTGAAACATTTCAATAACTCGATTTGTTGATAAGCATACCAGAATTTTTGCAAATATTTTTTTAAATGTCTGCCCTACAACATGTAGATTACTGTTACACTGTTAAAATGTTCCTGCAAAGATACAAAAAATACAAGAATGGGTAAAATAATATGTTGTTAAAAACAAAATAATTTAAGTTTAACGAAAATCGATGATTTTCTGATTTAATTTGTTAATTTTGTAGAATTTTGTTGAAAAAGGCGTTAAAAAGATAAGTTTGAGCATACTAAGTTTTTTGCTTGGTATGCTCAAAGTGTAAATGATTTTATATTTATAGCAAGGCCGTTTCAAATACTTTTTGAAGTTTATGTCCCTCGACTCTGACCATAGTCGAGGGAAGGGTAAAAAACAATTGAAATTACAAGTCAGATTTTATACATCTGGATGGAAAACCATGTTTTACATTTATTTTACACCAATCCAGTATTTTTGAACTCATTGGTTAAAAATAAAAATCTTGTAAGCTAATCCGGTAACACTATGTTGTCGAATTTGTAAACAGTGAAATGTTGTCAAAATCGTCATTATTTTTTCTGATTTTGAACTAAAATGTTGTCGATTTTGAAAACATTTACAGCGAAATCGAACAAATGTAAACGATTTTGGAACATTTCAATGTAGCCGTCATCTAGGGCAAATCGGAACTACAGTTTGAATAGGAACTGCAGGTTTTAGAGCTTTTAAAAGCTTGTGGTTTAGAAACCGATGCACTATTTTTTGTTAATTGGTGTATGTTAACCAATTAAAAATATCCAAATATTGTACAGTAACGAGGCTAAAACCGCTTCGCCTCAGATGGCGGTACCCTATTCTGATGGTACATTTTACGAGAAACAAATTATCATTTTTATCGACTGTCAACTCTCAACTGTGACAGAAAAATCTTACTAAGAAATAATAAAAATGTTTTAAAAAGAATTATTTGTTTCTGTTTTAAAATTTTAGCTAACCTCTATCACACATAAAAAAATAAATTAACTGAAAATAATAATAATTTTCCAGATCATATTTTTTAAATCCGTTCCAAAGTCACCCCCCTTCGACGGTACCCCAACACCGGTCGACTACAAATCCCATCCACGAGGCGACGTTTCTCTCAGTCTCATCGCAGCACTCAAGCTGCACACACCGTGTGTTCTCCTCTTCTGACAGCATCGGTACCAAGCGGGAGCCAAAGGAAGCTTTCCCATTTTCCTCCTTCCTCCCTACCTTACATATCGGTGGCGGGCAATCCTTGACACAGCAGACTGTGGTGTGGTGTGTTGTTTCCTGTTGATGTCCTTCCGAGCGGGTGCTAATCGGTTGTAACGCACACACACCGTGTACGGTGGTGGAAATCTGTTGATGTTTACGTGACTCAAAGTTGTGATTTTTTGATAAACTTTTCAAGTGAAATTCGCGGATAATCGGATTTTCGTGTGGTTTGAACTCGAGGACCAACCACACACTCAACCACCCCCCACCAGGGAGACGACCCAGCCGGAGATTATGTAATTTAGTGCAAACTGCAGCTGCAAAGTGCAACCGGACTAAAAAAATAAAAGTTTCTTCAAGTGAGTAACAAACCAATTTGAAAAGGCGACAGTTTTGAGTGTTTTTAAGCACTTTTCCACCGCGAAAAGTGCCAAGATTTTCCGAGCCAGTGTCGAGTGTCATCAGTCTGGGAGAGCCCTTCCAAAGGGGGGTGGTGGGTGGTGGGTGGTGGGTTTTCTATAAATATCATCCCTGCTGCTGCTGCTGCTGTTGGGGGGTGTTTTACAACCACCACCCACCACTCCCAGAAAATGGTGGAGCAAAAGTGGGGTGGAAAACTGTGGGTGAAGCGGTCGACATTGAGGGCGGTTTTTTGGTTGTGGCGCAGCGGAATTGGCCGGTTTCGGCAAGACTTTGTATGAATTGTCTTTTTATAAATTAGCGAGAAAGAAAAGCACGTGAATGCCAAAGTCTTGTTAGCAAATTTCTTTGAAGGAAAAAAAAAAAACTGCCAACAAGCCCGATAGAGATTTGGACGATTGCAGAATAATTGAGGGGTAAACAACGTGGCGAAACATATCGTACACGATTTCGTCTTCTTCTTGTGGTTTTAAAAGGACTCGTTCGAGGGCCATTCTTGAAGGATTCTTTTGTGGGGTTCTCTCTTGTTTGAATCGCGATTAAAGGGTTGAAGAAGGGCAACGTAAAAAGTGATGCAACATTGAACGGAAAGCACGTTTGCTTTCATGAGAGAGGGGGGTTAATGTTTATGAAACGTGGCCTTTGCGTGGTATCTGGAGTGCTGCCGATTAAATTTTGATGGTAAAAGAAAAAAGGACTTTCAAAGGGTACATATCAAGTTACTCAGAGTTATAAGTGCTGTTTTTAAATTTATTTTGAGCAAAACATCATAAGTAGTTCGTCTTTCAGTTTAAAGAATATTTTTTATATCGAGAATTCCGATGTTTTTTTTTATATTGTGTGCAACCAAAAAACAAATCTTGGTGCAAAAAGCTGTGGTTGATGTGCCCTTTAAAGCAGTTTAAAAAAATATATAAATTTTCAGGTTTCCGGCCTATCTGAAGCTATGTAAACTGATTACTTGACTAGACATTTTATTATTTTGAAGAAATAAAAATACTGGATAATCATTTGACGGTCTCCATACCAAATTTAAAAATCACCGCTTCCAAATCGTTCGGAACTTTTAAGGCTGATTTTTTTGCATATAAATAATAAACAATGCTACAAAAGAATCCATGTTGTAATAGTTCGATAATTTCACAAATTTACTAAACAATCTACATGTATTTTTTTTCTAAAGAAAAAGTGCAATTTAAATTATTTACGTCAAATGTGCCTTCACTAAGATTGCTTTTGATGTTTAATTGAAAAAAATAAAGATTTTTGCTATACACCCAAACTTCCAAGCTCGAGAAAAGGAGAGTCTTCATAAAAATTGCACCTTTTTATCAAGCTTGGGAGTTTAGGTGCTAAGATTACAAATATACCGGAAAAGTTGTTGTACTTTTTGTTTCAGATTTTTGCTCAAACCTGAAACCATTGGATAGTAAAAAAAAAAACTTGTTAATCTCCTGAAGATAACATTGGCCATAAACCGTTTTGAAGCATGATTAAAAACTAACATTCACCACTGTGCTGGTTCTACACAGCAAAAAAAAGTTGAATTTTGGAATGTTGAAAATTTGGTTGAATATTATCTCATTTTTGAGTAATATTACCGAAAAAATGTGTAAGAATGGGAACCTGATGAATATTCACCAGAAACCGATGAAAATTAATCATTTTCTGATGTAAGATAACACATTTTTTTACAAAAAATCTGTCACCATTTCCCGATGAATATTACCTTTATTTTTTCTGTGCACTTGAAATGCCAATATATTTAAAAACAAAGAATCCTGTAAAAAATAAATTTTTAAATGCTAATTTGCAGTTATAAATTGTCTTACATATTTCAGATAGATAATATGACATATTGAGGGTATTGAAGAATTGAAGTAATACTTAAAATTTTCAAGATAAAGTTGAGCTAAAAATATTAATTTATGTTTTTTGGCCCCACTCTTGAACGGAAGGACAAAGACTGGTATGAACATCAAGCTAAGTATTATTCCAAGCAATTCGTTAATACTTTTGATTCTATTCTGAAAAA
The DNA here is from genome assembly GCF_016801865.2 of Culex pipiens pallens. NCBI lineage: Eukaryota > Metazoa > Arthropoda > Insecta > Diptera > Culicidae > Culex > Culex pipiens. Next base: position 63,434,435 of record NC_068938.1, on the reverse strand, counting down.
AATATTACATAATTTTAAAAATTCAAATACTTGTATATTCAATTCCATTCAAGTCATTTCGTTTTACGGTAGTAATAAAATTCATATGCATTGAACTAACATGTGTCTTTAAATTGTTGTATATTATTATTCAAACAATTAGTTTTTTTTAGTTTTTTGTTGTTTTTGTACCTTTGTATTGAATTATTTGATTTTGAATCACCAAATTTTGTTACGATATTTTAAAAGCTTCATGGAAATAAATGACTTAGACCATAAAAATCAGGAGAAACATCTTTCTGAGTGAGTGCATTGCTAAACTCTTTGATGAAAAGTTCTTTGGTCTCTTTGGCTGGCTTTTTGGTGCAAGAATAAATGATAATTGTAAATCTAGAGACGTTTATGCTTAACTGCCCGTCTTTTTCTATAATTTGTTCTTTTCTTATGCAAAAAAACTGAACAGGATAGATGTTAATTATTCTTAAAAAATTGGGAAGGAAATTATTAAAGATAGGCATTAAATAATTTCTTACACAAAACTGGCCTTAATTTTTAGAATAAATTGCTTTTGCATTTATCTAGTTATTGTTTTTCGTATTATTAGTTTTGTGTACACCGTACAGCCTCCAATTATTATCTCTTGTCAGTTTTATAATTTTATATTTTTTTCATTGCAACACATTTCTTTAAAACATATTCCATATAAATTTTAGTCTAGGAAATGTTTTTGAAAGTGGCAGCCAAAGCAGACGACATTTTTTTTCTAGGTTGAGGCAATTGTACAAAAAAAAGTCGAAACATAAACTCAAAACACTTTTAAGAAAAAATATTGTTTGAGTAATGTTGGTTTGGCAAATTTTTAACAAAATTATATCACTGTTACCTTTTCTCCGTCTTTGACTTTATCAAAGTAATGCGACTTAAATATAAGTTAAACATGTTTTGATATTGACAAGTTAAATTTTTTGGAATATCTTAAGAGATGTCCCCTGGCTCAATTCTTTAGGTTTTGAGCAAAATCGGTTAAGGTTTAAGGGTCACTGTTGGTCGTTGAAGTTTGTATGGGAAAATTTGCATAAATGTATGAGGAAAAGCAAAACTTTCAAATTTTCATCAAATGGTGGCATTGTATGTGTCGGATCATAGTCAAGTTTGAGATTCTTATGTAAACTTTTATGTCAAACAACTTTGCCGAAGCCCGCAAAATGATCCGAGTTAACTCTGATGAGTTATTAGTGTTTTAAAAAAGACGTTTCTGTATGAAAAGATTTGTCATCATCAGCTTTAACGAACTGTAGCGACCCTTAAACCTTAACCGATTTCGCTCAATATTTTCAGAGTTACTTATTTTTGCCTAAGGAATCGAATCAGAGGGTATTCCTGAGGTCGATTTCTTAAATGTTATCCTAATGCACAGTGGTACTGATAGCAAAATTAAGTGGAAAGTGGATTTTCCAAAAAAAAAAAAATTTTTTTTAGACCTATGTTGTCTTCAGAAGAGTTGTTGCAAATGGAAACTGGGCAACTTTTGGTTTAGTTGAAAATTGGGGTGTTTCACGGTTAGTATGATTTTGAAAATCTAACTTTTCAGGAAAATTTTGGTATCTTCTTGAAAGTTGTTGGGCTTGCTAATCTTTGCAATTTTGTCGAAGACACCAATACTTTATCTCAAAATCTTCGCCATCTACGACCAGATTTAGAGAAAGCAAACCTTCAAAAATAAGTAAGTTAAAAAAAGTTAAACGTAGCAATTCCAGTGCATTTTTGAGATTGAGTTTAAAGTTTGCAATTTTTTTAAATTGAAATGTCTGTAATTTTGACCCGTAAGTACAAATTTACCTGTCAAAAAATTTAGTATGTTTGTCACTTTTCTTAAACTTAACCCTGAACTGCTTCGTTTAAAATACTTATTTTTGGAGGTTTGCTCTTACACGCCGTAGAATTGCGAGATAAAATTTTGATGTTTCGACCAAGTTGTTTGGATTTGCAAGCCCAACAAGTTTCTAGAAAACAAAAACAAACCCAAAAATATTTCTGAAAAGTTAGATTTTAAAAACCATCCAAATCGTGAACCACCCTAGTTTTCAACCAAACCTAAAGCTGCTCAGTTTTCATTTGCAACAACTCTTCTGAAGATACCAAAGCTCCAAAACTTCACAATTTTTCAGAAAATCAATTTTCCACTTAATTTTGAGCAATTCCAGCCCAAAACAGTAATTTTTTAAGTACTTTTTTCTCGACCCTCTCCGATTTCAATGAAACTTTGTAGACATGTTATCCTAGGCATATATAAGCCATTTTTGTGTATATGGAGCCAGTAACACCCGATAATGACATTTGAGAAGGGCGTAAGTGTTTTAAATATTTTTGTATTTCGTAATTTAAATATCGCTATATCTCGAAGCCGTTGCATCGTATCAAAAAGTGGTCAAAGACAAACTTGTAAGAAATTTGACGAGCTTTCCGGAAAAAATACACTGAAAGAAAAAAATACGCCACTTTTACGAGATTTTTTGATTTTTATGTTTAAAAGTATAATTTGAAGGTGAGCCCACGATTTTTTTTCGTTCAAATTTTTTGTGAAAATAGATGTTACAAAGATTCACAAAAAATGCATGAAAATACAAAAATCATTTACTGAAACTGTTGTTTTGAAAAGTGCTCTAAACGTCAAAATTTTCAAAATCAGAGTACGGGAATCGATTCTCCAGACAATTTTACATAAAAGTCTCCATATTGACCATTGTCCTAATCCTTAGGAATATACAGCGGTTCCAAAAATAAAAATGTTGAAAAAATAGGTTTTTTGATGGTTTTTGACTATTTCTATATGACAGACTTGATTTTTCAGTCTCAAAAATATTTTTACCGGAAAGCTCGTCCAATTTCCCATAAATTTGTCTTTGACCACATTTCAATTAGATGTATGGGCTTACAGATATAAGCTAATTGCGTTGCTCATAACTGAAAACATAATATTTTTTCAGTGTAGTATAGTAACCTGGATAGTAAATAAGCTTTTATCTGTAAGCCCATAAATCCAATTGAAATGTGGTCAAAGACAAACTTATGGGAAATCGGACGAGCTTTCCGGTAAAAATATTTTCGAGACTGAAAAATCAAGTCTGTCATATAGAAATAGTCAAAAACCATCAAAAAACCTATTTTTTCAACATTTTTATTTTTGGAAACGCTGTTAATTCACAAGGATTGGACGTAGGACAATGGTCAATATGGAGACTTTTATCTAAAATTGTCTGGAGAATCGATTCCCGTACTAGAATTTTTAAAAATTTTGACGTTTAGAACACTTTTTAAAAAACAGTTTCAGTAAATGATTTTTGTATTTTTTAAGGTGAGTTGCTCCATGCTGCATTTATCGTGAGTCTTTTTGTAACATCTTAGGCTATTTTCACAAAAATTTTGAACGAAAAAAAATCGTGGGCTCACCTTAAAATTTGACTTTTAAACTTAAAAATCAAAAAATCTCATAAAAATGGCATATTTTTTTCTTTCTGTGTATTTGTAAAAGTTTGTCTTTGACCACTTTTTGATACGATGCAACGGCTTCGAGATATAGAAATATTTAAATTCCGAATTACAAAAATATTTAAAACACTTACGCCCTTCTCAAATGTCATTATCAAGTGTAACTGGCTCCATATACACAAAAATGGCTTATATATGCCTAAGATAACATGTCTACAAAGTTTCATTGAAATCGGAGAGGGTCGGGTACAACCGATTCCCTATTTGACATGGAATTGCTCTTTTGCGATCTGGATCACTGTGCAATGCTATCATGAGAAAAACCGGAATTTTATATGCAACAAACTGCGTCTATCTGAATGAAAAATGGAAGTTGGATATGTGATTGATATTTCAGATTTGAAATTATTGTTGCCATCTGTTTGTTTTTTATCCATGGGATGAAAAACTATTTTGCGGGGATCTAAATGGTGAAGCATGAAAGCTGTACCAAATTGCTTTTTAAACTTATTGTATCAAAATGGAGATGAGTCATTTACAACTTATCGAACCTGACAGGGTTAAATTTTATAGCAACAAACAAATTTAACCGAATTTTATTTTAATTTATAGATTCACTGCACATTGTATCTGTCAAAATCTTTTGTCATCTATTGTACTGACAGTGTCAAGGTTAAATTTGATAATTCGAAGAGCGTTTCATCTTGTTTTACATAACTTATTTTAATTTGTGTATTGATGTTGTTCAAGTGATGATATAATAGTTATCATTTGTTTGGTTTGTAGTAATAAATAAATATGGCATCCAACTTAGGGTAAGTCAAAGTACAAACCTCCAGTATAATAATTGACCAGAAAATCTGGTTCAATTGGTCGTTTAGGGCCATGCGTCTGCGTGTACGTCCCCGTTTCTCCAGTTTCTACCATTGGTCACCGTTTCCAATCAGGCTGCAGACATGCAAAAGTCCGAGAAGGGGCACGTGTCGGTTGTTAACGTTACTTGTTACATGTGCACTTTGCACTTGTGTCTGTCCTCAAATGGACCAATTTACTGTTTGACACGTTCTTCTTAGTCGTCTTCGTACTCTTAGCGTAGTGGACGGTAGTCAAGTGACAATAATGCACCTCTCGTGATGTATTCTTTTAATTTGTGTCCACTGCCCCCTATAAATACCGATTTGTGAGCCCGAGCGATGCACAACAAAACGTGTGCCCGGGATTCAATTGGCCACCAACCCCGGCCTCTGGTGGCGTGTGGAACGTCAGGTTAACTGGTGACGTCCGTTTGATTCGGACGTCATGGGCTGGGCAACAAGTAAGCGTGATGGTTTGTTGTCATCTTCTGGTTTGTTGTTGTGACCGGGTGAGTGCAAGTTTCATTTGGTTTTGGGTACAGATTCGTTTGGCCTTTTATTGGTTTGGTCAGATGACCTGTAATGTTCCCAAATTAAATTAATTCGAATAGTTAATAGACTCAATTATTTAGGAAACAGACAGTTATCAACAACTTTGTTTTTTTACGTAAAACTCAGTCTTCTTCAAATCGAATCTTTTAATAACTCAATTTGTAGTTGAATTGATTTACATGATACGTGAAATTCCTTCTTTCGTGCATCCCATTAAAAAAGTGCTGGGAAAAGCTGCCAACGCAATACTCCCCCCTCCCCCTGGACCACTTTTATTGGTTTAATTTAGTTTGAACCGCCAACGCAAACCAACCCAACGACCGACCACCAACTGGGGCCGAGAAATTCCCCGTTTGATGAGCATGTAGAGCAAAGGCGTCGTCGTCATCGCTAATGCAAAGGTTGCCAACAAAACGTCACGATCGATTTTCCCAGCATCCCTAGGACACTCGATCACCAGCGTTTTTCCTCCCGCAGATGGTTTCAAGCCGTGGCGCAGTTCGGAAGTTGGACGCATAAATTTTCTGCCTTTGCAGTGCAAGTCTGGCCACAACAGTGTGTTCATTTTGCCAACTTGGAGGAAAGTTTTTGCTGGGTTGAGAGAAAAGCGTGGAGGCGTACATTTGGAATTTCGTGAACAATTTTCTTGGAAGCAAAGATCTGTGAAAAGCACTTGCAAGTCTGCCAGCCGTGGGATTGTTTACGATTGGTGGATTAAGTTTTCCGCTGGATAAGATAGATGAGTTTAATTAAGTGGTGTGAAGGTCCCGTCATGTGTTGATAGTTGACTGTTAAAACTGTGATATTACATAAATTGTGAAATTTCTCTCAGTAAGTAACTGAAAGTGTTTTGAAAACTGGATTCGAAATTAAAACAGCATGGATTTTCCATGGCGCAAAAAAAAAATCGCGGGGTGCCAATTACAAAACATAGGCATTTCACGGCTATTTTACGCTGCACTAAAATCTGGTTAAAATAAACGCAAAAATGAGTTGTTCTAGAATATTTGTGTACAGGAAAGTTACAGAAAAGTTCATGGTACAAAATATAACCCTTCGACACATAAAATCATGGTACAAAAATAGATTTCAGATTTGTGAAATTGTGTAGCATTCATCAGCTATATTTGAGGTATAGCTATTCTGAATGTACGTTGATTTTTGGAATTTAATTTGCTAAAATATCTAAAGAACGAAGCACAACACAAACATAAAGTAACATAAAATTGTTTATAGTCATGATTCTAGCCAAAGCAAAATTTGAGTTTTTCGTTCCGAGTTGTATATATTTTAAGCATTTTTATATGACTGCTTCTAAAAATACCAGATAAAAGTCTTCTGAAAAAAAATACACCAAGAAGCTATTTGAAAATAGTTTATTTCAAATTTCGCTAAATTCGTGGTTTCCCTCAATACTTATGTATATCCAGCAGTTACACACGAAAACAGCACGAATCGAAAAAAATGTCCGATCTGGCCCATGGTCTGAGTGTTGATTATACCTTTTTTTTTCTCCTGATTATAATCGTTTTTTTCACTAAAACTGCGATAAGTTTAAAAATTAATCGTCTTTCAATTACGCAAATGTTTTTACTTACAAAATTTAGATCATTGCCTAAATTTCATCCTTCCTTTTTGTAGGATTTGAAAATTTACTGGAGAATGTAGTTATGAGGAATCTATCCCATTCTTTATTTTTTCAATGATTATTTCAAATTGCAAGCCTTATTTTTGAAATATTGGAACAATTACCACATAATGCACCAGTCAATAATTTGCACAAAATCAAGCAGCTTATGTAATTTTTTAAAAGGTTTTTCATCATAATTCTAAATTTTAAAAAATCTTTGATTTAACTACTGGATTAAAAAAGCAAAAACCATCAAACAATGTATTTTCAATAGTTTAAGATCAATTGCACAAATTTATTGAAAGAAATTGTCAATTTCCAGCATTATTGTTTCCCATAGTTTCTAAGAAAATATTTAAGGCCTATAAAACAAATTGAGAGCAGTTCTCTACGGAATCGGTCTTTTTTCTTCAATTTTAATTTTTGTATTTTTTAATCCGGCTGAACCTTTTTTGGTGCCTTCGGTATGCCCAAAGAAGCCATTTTGCATCATTAGTTAGTCCATATAATTTTCCATACAAATTTGGCAGCTGTCCATACAAAATGATATGTGAAAATTCAAAAATCTGTATCTTTTGAAGGAATTTTTTGATCGATTTGTTGTCTTCGGCAAAGTTGTAGGTATGGATATGAACTACACTGAAAAAAATGATGCACGGTAAAAAAATTTTTGGTGATTTTTTATTTAACTTTTTGTTACTAAAACTTGATTTGCAAAAAAAAACTCTATTTTTATTTTTTTAACATTTCAAAAAGACCAACCATTCAATATTACGCCCTTTTGAAATGTTAGTCTTGATTTTAAATTTTTGAAAATATTTTTTTCGAAAAGATCGGAAAATTTCACAAATGTTTCATATTTTAACATTGTAAATCGGACCATTAGTTGCTGAGATATCGACATTAGAAAATGTTGGGTTGTTTGGGTGAGACTTAGAAAACATCAATTTTCTTGTTTTTAAACCTTTGCATGGACATATCTCAGCAACTAAGGGTCGTATCAACAAAGTCCGAAAAAGCAAAATATAGAGAATTTTCTCAGCTTTTCAAAAATATTTTTTTCAAAACTGCGACTATTTTGAAAAAAATACATAAAAATGGCTATAACTTGAAAACGGTGCACTTTATCAAAATTTCACAAAAGTACTTTTGATTGCAAATTCAATTTTACATCGAAAAATGAAGATGAAAAGTTTTTGCGACAAATATTTCGATTTTTTGAAAAAAATTGTATTGATTAAAAAAATCATAACTCGTAAAAAATCATAATTTCATTTTTTAAAAGGATTAACATGGATGGAAATAAACATTTTTATGCAAGTTTCTATTGTGAAATTGTCTCAGGAACACGAATATGATAAAATTATCACCGACAAATTTGATCTAAGGGGTCCCCCGAGCAAAAAATTACAACCAAAAAAATCGTTTAAAGAAAAAGTGTCTATTGAACATGATAAACTGCCTTACCCAAAGCGTTCTTAGTCTCAGATGGTAGTCCCAGATGTCCTCTACAAGCTGCAGGTCGAACCGAGTTGATATCTGGATGGAACACTTTTTTATTTAAGTTTGAATATTATGCTATTTTTTCACTAAAATGCCAATAACTCCCTTTAGATTTAACCAATTGGGATGCTCTATCCTGCATTTTGTTGCATTTTTTAAGCCCTTTCAGATGCATTTTGAATTTTGAAATTAAATTGAATTTTGCCTAAGTTATAGCCTTTTTAAGATTTTTTACGTTTTTAAACCATAAAACTTTCTGTCCCGATTTGCCCCACTTCCCGTTGACCTAGAGTGCTCATAGTTTGGCTAGATGCTAGATGCAAAATTCCAATAACAAAGTATCAATTTTGGTTCAATATAACAGAGATATGCCAAATTTTGTAAAAAAAAGAGTGACTATCTCCAAAATTTCTGGATTTATTTCCAATTCAAATGATGAAAAACACTTGCCAAGATTTTTTTATGATTATTAAAAATAAATCCATAAATTTCAACAAAATTTTATATAATTTTCATTATATAATTCGTCATTACAAATATCGGAGTAGGCTGTGTTCATCATTTGATTGGGAATGAAATCTAGAAATTTTAGAGAAAGTAACTTTTTGTATTATATTGAACCAAAATTGCTACATTTTTAAGGAAATTGTTCTAGAAACTGTTTTCTAGTATATGATTGGCTGGAAAATGTTTTAAAATGTCATGGTATAATATAGCAGTAGATTGAAAAAATAATGCTGGGAACCTTCTAGGTAACACATAAATAGCTTTTTAATGAAATACTCCAAGTTTAGCAGTGTTTTATGCTCAAATTTGTATCTGGGCAATCTATTGTTGTTTTTCATGACACAATGTACAATGAAAATATATTTATTCAGTTGTATTGGGTTTTCCAGCTAAGATTATGGGGTTCTTTGTTGGATATTTACATAAATCCATCGATTTTCAGCTACTTTTCTGAAAAAAAAAAAAACTAAAAATTGTAATAAAAAAAACACAAAAAAAGTTGCTTCAGAACCACCGCCAAATATCGGGAAAGAGCTCTTCATTCATGGTGCCAAATATCAGACTTGTCAAATTTGTAAACTTAATGTTCTCGAAAAAAAATACCGGGGTGACATAAACATTCAAAAATATTTGCAACAGCCTTATAAAAAGCATTTAAATCATCGTTTAAAATTATTTAAATTTTTTATTAAGGGAAATGCTTTCATTAGTCGCTCTGCCTTAAAAGTATTTTGAAACTTTCCTGAGGATGAGAATTAGGAACTAAATGTTTGGAAGATGCAAAAAAAATATTAATTATTATTTAAAATAATCCTTGTTCCAAACTCCATTATTTTAATGTCAAATTGAATTAATCATAAAATCATACCTTATCAATATCGAGTTTGACCCTAAATTGAAGAATTTGTTAAATATAAATATTTTGATACACATTTAAATTGACAATTATTGAATACTGTTACTGTATACTGAATGGAGTATAATGTTGATATTGGTGAAACCAGTGTTGACTTGTGGATAAATCATCAAGCATTTATACAAAGCAATTTGTTAATTCTCTTTTTTTTATTGAAATCCAGCAACAAACTATTTCAATTACGACAATTCACCAACAAGCGCACCATTCCGTCGAATTTCAGCCAGCATATCTCTTTGTTGCTCAACCTCATCCAAGTCGTAGATGACCTCTGAAAAAAAATCTCTTATTAGCTTGGATTAAATAATATCAAAAAGCGTCCAACTTACCACCCTTTTTTGGCCCAACTATCCAGACTCCAAGCGGTTTTTGTCCATCGTCACTATAGAGCGGCGTATCGAGACATTTGAGAATCTTGATGGAGCACGGTTTCCCAACCGAAGTGGACACAATTGCACCGAGCAGTAGGAGTAAGAGGATAGTCTTCATTTTCGCCACTGATTTGGGTACAATGGACGAATTTATACGTCTGGAACCGAGCACTGCTGGAAGGGAACTAAGACAGTTTTGTCACAGTTTGGTGATGATAAAGAATATTCTGGTTTCTTGGTGCAGCTTATTGAGGATGACACAACAGTAATTTAAATAGAAAAAAAAACTTAGAGACATGTTCATGACTTTATTAATGATCTTGTTCATCTTCTTTAGGAGGCCACGTGCCATTTCGACGCATTTCCGCCAGCATTTATTTCTGTTGCTGCAACTCTTTCTGATAATAGATTATTTCTAAGAAAAAAAACGAGGCTATTTAAACGATATTTTTAAAAATAGCTGATTTTCACAACTTACGCCCTTTCTTCGGTCCAACGATCCAAATTCCGACAGCTTTGAACTGCGCTCCAGGTTCAGCATGCTCAGCTGTGGGAACGCAATCTGGTGTTTTGGTAGAACAAGGTTCTTCACATGAAACTATGCAAAGAGTGCAAAGAACTACCGAGAATATCAGGAACTTCATTTCGACTAACTGTGTGCTAATGAGAACTGCTCAAGATGGCTGGTGATAAGCAACTGTTTGCTACTTTGTAATTCTGTGGTAAACATCTATACTAGAATTGACAATACAGTCCGGACTCGATTACACGAAGCCTCGATTATCCTTAATTTCAATTTTCCAAAGTTCCAAAGAATAAATTCAAAATAAATTTAAAAATTCTAAATAATTTCAGCGTGGTCATACTTAAGCTCGACCGATTTTTTTTTGTGGTTTGATTATCAGTAGGGTTGGTGAAATTTCACGATTTCGCGGTCAGCGTGAAATCCGCGAAATTTGGCTTTTCCCGTGAAATCCCGTGATTTTTTTTTTGTGTGAAAATGTAACGGTTTTTCTTAAAATAATTTATCAAACTCAAAAATGAATAAAAATAATCTTATGAACTGCTGTAAAATTTAGCGAGTGAATACCCTGGTTAAATAACTAATTTAGGGTTAGTGATTTTTGACGATTTCGTGGACGGCGTGAAATTCGTGAAATTTATCAATTTTCTTAATTTTTTATTTTAAAAGCAACTTAATAAATATTTCATCCAAAAAGACCATTTAATTAAATTTTATTAGTTTTCAATTAAAAATCTTGAATATATATATATATGTCAAGTTGATATGAACCATTTGAAGAAATTTTCAGATTTTGTTTAGTTTTTTAGACTAAATTTAGAGTAATATTTTCAATTGCTGTATTGAAAATTTTTATTTTTGCTATTTTATTTTAAAGGCATAGTTTTGAAAGAAATAAAAAGAATCAAGCTTTGTTTTATTCAAAATAAAATGAAGAGTTTTTTTTTATCTTTGGAATCTCATTTTAAAAACATGTACATTTTTTTTTTGAGTCTGTTTAATTTAACGATATTTGTTTATTTGGGTGGATAATTCCCGTGAAAATTAAAGAATAAACTACTTTTCTGTTTTCTTCTCTCATTTAGAATTAAAATTTCGATTTTGTTAAAAAAAAATTTTTTTTGCAAATTAATTTTAAATTTTGTTTTTGAAAAGTGAGCTGAACCCTTAAAAAATATGTTCAATGCGCTAAATTTCGCAGAAAATTCAATTTATTTTACTCATTTTGACTGGACAAGATTGTTAAATCTTGCTTTGATATGAAATTCAATAAAATGTAAAATGATATATCAGATGCAAATTAGCGAAAACAAATTAATAAAAGTCGAATATTAAAAGAGCAGTTCAGTAAATGAGAATACGCGTGCCCTACATCCATACAATCCATAAACCAAGAGGCTTTTTTTTTGAAAATTTGGAGAATTTTGTTTGTGTCGCATATAAATTTAGTGTAGATTTTTCTAGTTTATTGAAGAATAATATTTAATGAAGCATAAAAAGTAGTTTCTGTGATTTAAACATAGGATTTTCAGAGTTATTTTAACATTTTTCAAGTTCCGCGAAATTTGCATGAAATTTGGTGTTTTGAATTTGAGGTCTCCGTGAAATTTGCAATTTTCGAGCGTGAAAAATCACTAAGCCTAATTATCAGAAATAAAATTCGAAATAAAATTCGAATAATCGAATCTGGACTGTACTGATTACAGATGACATTTCACAGCCATTAATATGTAAATAGTTGGGTCTTTGAATATTATTTTGAATTTTTATCTTCAAAAACTCAAAAATTCTTTCGTAATTTCATGACGCCGGTCGAAAAATATTTTCCAATGCATTTTTGGCACAGTCACAATCAACCTCCAATCACGTGACATTTGAAAACACTTTCGAGAGCATGCAGCTTCCTTCTGACTAGAATTGCAACTAATCTGCACAATGTCAGCTTTGTCAACTATTTTGGGACTCGAACCGGCAGATGTCTCATGTAATCCAAAGAAGCCTAATTACATCCGACGTTCAGCTGATCGGCGATCGTGAATTCTGCCGAGGGGTTGACTTTGACCGAGTTGTGACGAACCAGGTGCTTTCATAGTGTAACTCAATTGGCGGAGATTAAAATAAATTTGTTTAAACCACAAGGGGGCAGGGGAATGTGTCTAGTTGGTATTTGGTACTAAGTGGGGACGTCGTCGGACGGGGTGTGTTTGAAGTTCCCAAAATAAGCTGCACGTAGGGGGGTGTGAGGTGGACTTCAACTAGTTAAGATCTGTTACAAAATTAGATTTCAATCGCAAGATCACGGTCACTAGCCGGTTTGATCTGGTATTTCTCTGGGCAGAGTTGAATTTGATCAATTTTAAAGGTAGACTTGGACGCAGATGATCGATCAAGTGATTCCCTGACTGATAGCTCGAGTTCAATTAGAAGTTGCTCCTGATTGTTGTACTGATTCCGATTGAATCACTAGATTGATCTTAATTGGAAGTGACTTGCATTGCTAGTATTAATATCAAGTACAGAGTCCAGTGCTAACCTCCTCCACGTGTTTGTTTCTCCCCGTAGACCATTCAAGTTACCTCTGCCCATCATCACCATCGAGATGAGCAGCCCCAAGAAGGATGTCAACCTGGACATGCAGCTGCTCAGCAAGCCGGGCTCGCCAACCCGGAACGGGGACACGATCGTGGACGACAACTACGATCCCCACCTGCACCGGAATCGACCCCATCCCACGACGTAAGATGATTCCAATATCTAGTTTGAAACCGTAAAATCTGACCATCCTTCCCCCTTCCCTTCCAGCAACTTTGAAACGTTGGTCCATCTGCTCAAGGGATCGCTGGGAACGGGCATCCTGGCGATGCCGCAGGCCTTCTACAACGCCGGATGGCTGTCCGGGTTCATCAACACGATTCTGATCGGTGCGTTGTGTACGTACTGCTTGCACGTGCTCGTCCAAACGCAGTATGCACTCTGTAAGCGGCACCGCGTTCCCATCCTGACGTACCCGATCTCGATGAAGATGGCCCTGGCAGAGGGACCGCAGTGTTTGCGGGGGTTTTCCAAGTATGCCGTGTAAGTACAATCATTATAATTAAAAAAAACGTAGATTTGGTAGTTTGAACTAGTTCCTTGAACTGGATATATGGATTAAAAGTTAGTTGATTTTTATTTTCAAGCTGGAAAAAGGCTGTCAGTTTTAAAAGCAGCCTTTTGACAGGCATATTTTTTTTTGCATTTCTTGCTGAGTTTTTCGTTAGTCCAGCTAGTTTGTAGGCTACTATTTTTTTTGGAATTAAATTGCATCCTAGAAAAATACTAAAATACTGAAATACTAAAATACTAAAATACTAAAATACTAAAATACTAAAATACTAAAATACTAAAATACTAAAATACTAAAATACTAAAATACTAAAATACTAAAATACTAAAATACTAAAATACTAAAATACTAAAATACTAAAATACTAAAATACTAAAATACTAAAATACTAAAATACTAAAATACTTAAATACTAAAATACTAAAATACTAAAATACTAAAATACTAAAATACTAAAATACTAAAATACTAAAATACTAAAATACTAAAATACTAAAATACTAAAATACTAAAATACTAAAATACTAAAATACTAAAATACTAAAATACTAAAATACTAAAATACTAAAATACTAAAATACTAAAATACTAAAATACTAAAATACTAAAATACTAAAATACTAAAATACTAAAATACTAAAATACTAAAATACTAAAATACTAAAATACTAAAATACTAAAATACTAAAATACTAAAATACTAAAATACTAAAATACTAAAATACTAAAATACTAAAATACTAAAATACTAAAATACTAAAATACTAAAATACTAAAATACTAAAATACTAAAATACTAAAATACTAAAATACTTAAATACTAAAATACTAAAATACTAAAATACTAAAATACTAAAATACTAAAATACTAAAATACTAAAATACTAAAATACTAAAATACTAAAATACTAAAATACTAAAATACTAAAATACTAAAATACTAAAATACTAAAATACTAAAATACTAAAATACTAAAATACTAAAATACTAAAATACTAAAATACTAAAATACTAAAATACTAAAATACTAAAATACTAAAATACTAAAATACTAAAATACTTAAATACTAAAATACTAAAATACTAAAATACTAAAATACTAAGATAGAGCAATTCAAGCTCAAATCAGGATTTTTTCTGGTACATTTGTACCCGACCCTCTCCGATTTCAATGAAACTTATGGGAAATTGGACGAGCTTTCCGTTAAAAATATTTACGAGACTGAAAACCCAAGTCTGTCATATACTGCCGCTCTAATCTAGTCCGTCCCATATGTATTTTTGTCAAAATAGAGATAAACTTGACAAAAGTTTTAATTTTACATGTACCTTTAGCCTACTGAATAAAAAAGTAGTGTTTGTTCTAAAAAATCCAAAATAAATATGACTTTGGTGCTGTCCCATATGCAAAATAAAGGCAAGTCAGTTCCTCATATAGAAATGTCCCGCAAATCGTTTAAATGGCTGTAAAATTATTTGAAATCAACAGAGTATGTTTTTAAGAGTACGTTTAACTTGAAAATATCATTAATTGTTCATTTCTGAAGAAATATTTGAAATTTTTAAAACAAGATGCTCCATCCTTTAGTAACTTTTTTCTTTTGAAATGTACAACCACGGAAAGAAAATAGAAAATACATACCGTTATAGCTACTATCTTAACCATAAAATTAGTTATATTAGTTATATCTTGAATGAATAAGGTTGATCCTGGTTCTGGGAGAGACTCCGCCAACGATAAGCGTAGTTTTTAAAATTATTTTCAAGGGCTTAGCAGTTGAGAATTTGCCTCTGTAATATATTGACAATTTCTGGTGACGTTGCAGATCATATTTTCATATCCAGGAACTTTATTAAATACATTATTAAAAGTAAATAAATCTGAAATAAACATTTTTTTTTATAATTTGGTTATAATTATTTAATTAGAAAACTACCAAAACAAACCTGGAAATGACAGTTGAACCAGGTTGAAACTGTGTTGTAAATGTTCAAGCCTACCTTGATATCATAACCGACTTGCCTTTATTTATGGACAAATAAAGTCAAGTTGGTCTCTTGCAGGAAATTTCTAAAATTTACCTCCAAATTGTTAATTTTTTAAATCCAATTTATGGTAGTTGCGTTTTAAGACTGTTATTGAAATAACTGTACGAATATTTATATAAAAATATTTAGTTTAGAATGGGAAAAATGGTGAAACTTTTTTTGGGTTTCTCACAGCGTTATCTCAGCACTCACTTTTTACATATGGGACGGACCAGATTAGAGCGGCAGTATAGAAATTGCCAAAAACCACATAAAATCCCGTTTTTTCAACATTTTTATTTTTAAAACCGCTGTATCTTCACAAGGATTGGACAAAGGACAATGGTCAATATGGAGACTTTTATGTAAAATTGTCTGGAGAATCGCTTCTCACTACCAGTTTTCAAAAATTTTGACGTTTAGACCACTTTTCAAAAAAACTGTTTTAGTAAATGATTTTTGTATTTTTTTAGGGGAGACATACCATCCTGCATTTTTCGTCAGTCTTTTGGTAACATTTTAGGCTATTTCCTCAAAAATTTTGAACGAAAAAAAATCGTGACATCACCTTTAAATTTAAGTTTTAGACTTAAAAATCAAAAAATCTCATAGATGTGGCGTGTATTTTTGTTTCAGTGTATTTTTTTCAGAAAGCCCGTCCAATTTCCTACAAGTTTGTCTTTGATCACTTTTCGATACGACGCAACGGCTTCGAGATACAGTAATTTTCAAATTATAAAATACAAAAATATTTAAATATCTTACGCCCTTCTCAAATGTTATTTTCGAGTACTGTTGGCTCCATATATATAAAAATGGCTTATATAGGCCTAGGATAGCATGTCTACAAAGTTTCATTGAAATCGGAGAGGGTCGGGTACAAAAGCACCAGAAAAAATCCTGATTTGAGCTGGAATTGCTCAATACTAAAATACTAAAATACTAAAATACTAAAATACTAAAATACTGAAATACTAAAATACTAAAATACTAAAATACTAAAATACTAAAATACTAAAAAACTAAAATACTAAAATACTAAAATGCTTAAATGTTTAAATACTGAACTACTAACAATTAAATGAAAATCCCATTTTTAAGTGATTTTGTATGATATCTTTTCTAGGGTGATCGTCGATGGCTTCATGATCCTGTATCAACTAGGAATTTGCTGCGTGTACATTGTTTTCGTCGCCACCAACATCAAGCAGGTGAGTTAGTATATCTCCGTCCAAAGACATTCGGCTAATCCTCAAACAATGACCCCTCCCCTAGCTCGTCGACGTGTACCTGGTGCTGGACGTCAAGCTGCACTGTCTGATCCTGCTGGTGCCGCTGATAGGCATCAACATGATCCGCAACCTGAAGGTGCTGGCTCCGTTCTCGTCGCTCGCGAACGTGATCACCTTCGTTGGCATCGGCATGATACTGTACTACGTCTGCCAAGACCTGCCGTCGATTTCCGAGCGCGAAGCCGTGGCGGACCTGGGAAAGTTTCCGCTGTTCTTCGGCACGACGCTGTTTGCGCTGGAAGCCGTCGGAGTGGTGAGTTGGTTACGGGTGGTTGGAGGAGTTGAGATGGGTTTGATTGTGTAATTCTTGTTTGTAGATCATCGCGCTGGAGAACAACATGGCTACGCCCAAGTCGTTTGGTGGAACCTGTGGAGTTTTGAACTCCGGCATGACCGTCATCATCATCCTGTATGCCGGCATGGGCTTTCTGGGTTATCTGAAGTACGGAGCGGATGCGTTGGGAAGTGTTACGTTGAACCTGCCTGAGGGAGAATGGTAGGTCGTTCTTGGAATTTGGGTGATTCTTAGTGACTTGATCGATCTTGCTGTTTCAGGGTTTCCCAGAGCATCCGAGTGCTGTTCGCCATCGCCATCTTCATCTCGTACGGCCTGCAGTGCTACGTCCCGGTGGACATTATCTGGAACGTGTACCTGGCGGACAAGTACAAGGATTCGGGCAAGAAGCAGCTGGTGTACGAGATGTTGGTCCGCATCGTGGTTGTCATCACGACCTGTAAGTATATCCAATTGACTTTCAAATCTCAAAGTTTCACGCAATTTTCTTCGTTTCAGTCCTCCTGGCCGTGGCCATTCCGCGTCTTGGCCTGTTCATCTCGCTTTTCGGGGCACTCTGTCTGTCGGCGCTGGGAATCGCCTTCCCGGCCATCATGGAGATTTGCGTTCGATGGCCCGACCAGCTCGGTCCCGGAAAGCTCATCCTGTGGAAGGACATCGTGCTGATTTTGCTCGGAATTGTTGGCCTCGCCGCTGGAACGTACACCAGCGTGCGGGATATTATCTACAGTTTTCAGTAGAAGGTTAAGCTAGGTTGTCCCAAACTTTACCCCACCCCGAAAATCCCCATCGGAAGCAATTTGTACTCCTCTTCTCAAGCTATCTCTCTCTTTTCAACGTGTAGTAACAGAGATTACCAATATTCGGCCTCGTCAGTGCAACAACACAAAAACTAACAAAAGAAATTCAATAGACTGTAGTCGTTGTAACGTTTAAGGCACCCACCCAAACCCACAAACAAGCAACAAGCTTAAACGCATCAGCCAATCTCAAGAATACCAAAAAACTAAACTAAATACTAACTAAACACAATCAGGCGCTTATCACTTACAAAGTGATACTGCTGCACCAATACACTAAAACACACACCCCCCAACTACACAACAAGGCCTTGGTAGCAATATTTGTGCGAACTCTAGTTACTATAGCAAACAATAGCAAACAATACGTAGAAGCTCAAGCGAAGGTAGATAAAAGAACAATTGCTGGCCAACATATCACAATTTAAATTTTCATCCGTTTCTCAATCTCTCTTTATTTGTATTTGTATAACGTTTAGATTTTAGATAGCGCAATAATGAAGGCTCTACCTGTGTCCTATTATTTGTCTACACTCCTTTTTTTTTAGAATGGTGTTTTCTAATTGTATGTCTAATGTTTAGTTTGTTACAAAAAAAAAGAAAGTGGAGCATTTCACTTTAAAAAGCACTCGCGCAAAAGAAGCTGGTTTAGGTTTTAGGTACTGCAAAAATAAAATAAAAAGATAATTTGAAGGAATGCGCTCACTTTTATCTGCATCTAATGTAACAACTCACATGTTGTATTGGTTAAACTTAAACAAAACAAAAATGTACCAAATTTATCGCCCGAAAATTGTAAGCAGGGAAATAAAGCATACCGTGCATAGTATTGTGTAAACGTTGTTGAGTTTTATTTGCAGTAAAATGTGAAATCTTAATTCAGAAATGTTAAGATGAAATGACGAGCTTTATATTTAAGCCTTTCACAATATAATAGGTCAACCAAAACAATAATAATAAAAAAAAAATATTTCGTTGTTTATTTTTGATTGTTAAGCCATAAACTACTCTAAAATGAATTAGAATTTTTAAATCCAAGATTGCTGCCAAAATGGCGGTGATAACATATGAGCAGTTCTCTCAGATTTCGGTCATTCGTTTTTTTTTGTATTTTTTAATCCGGCTGAAACTTTTTTGGTGCCTTTGGTATGCCCAAAGAAGCCATTTTGCATCATTAGTTTATCCATATAATTTTCCATACAAATTTGGCAGCTGTCCATACAAAAATGATGTAAAAATTAAAAAATCTGTATTATTTGAAGGAATTTTTTGATCGATTTGGTGTCTTCGGCAAAGTTGTAGGTATGGATACGGACTACACTGAAAAAAAAAATGATACACGGTAAAAAAATTTTTGGTGATTTTTTATTTAACTTTTTGTCACTAAAACTTAATTTGCAAAAAGCACTATTTTATTTTATTTTTTCATTTTTTGATATGTTTTAGAGGACAACAAATGCCAACTTTTCAGAAATTTCCAGGTGGTGCAAAAAATCTTTGACCGAGTTATAAATTTTTTAATCAATACTGATTTTTCAAAAAAATCGAAATATTGGTCGCAAAAATTTTTCAACTGCATTTTTCGATGTAAAATCAAATTTGCAATCAAAAATAACTTTAGTGAAATTTTGATGAAGTGCACCGTTTTCAAGTTAAAGCCATTTTTAGGTAACTTTTGTGAAAATAGTCGCAGTTTTTCATTTTTTTAAATTAGTGCACATGTTTGCACACCTTGAAAAAAATATTTTTGAAATGCTGATAATATTGAATATTTGGCCCTTTTAAAATGTTAGTCTTGATTTAAAAAATTTGAAAATATTTTTTTCGAAAAGATCGGAAAATTTCACGGATGTTTCATATTTTAACATTGTAAATCGGACCATAAGTTGCTGAGATATTGACGTTAGAAAATGGTGGGTTGTTTGGGTGAGACTTGGAAAACATCAATTTTCCTGTTTTTTAAACACTTGCATGGCCATATCTCAGCAACTAAGGGTCGTATCAACAAAGTTCAAAAAAGCGAAATATAGAGAATTTTCTCAGCTTTTCGAAAATAATTTTTTCAAAAGTGGGCAAATATGTGCACTCATTTAAAAAAAAATAAAAACTGCGACTATTTTCAAAAAAGTTAACTAAAAATGGCTTTAACTTGAAAACGGTGCACTTTATCAAAATTTCACTAAAGTTATTTTTGATTGCAAATTTGATTTTACATCGAAAAATGAAGTTGAAAAATTTTTGCGACCAATATTTGGATTTTTTGAAAAATCAGTATTGTTTAAAAAATTTATAACTCGGTCATAGATTTTTTGCACAACCTGGAAATTTCTGAAAAGTTGGCATTTGATGTCCTCTAAAACATATCAAAAAATGAAAAAAAATAAAAATAGTGCTTTTTGCAAATTAAGTTTTAGTGACAAAAAGTTAAATAAAAAATCACCAAAATTGTTTTACCGTGTATCATTTTTTTTCAGTGTAGTCCGTATCCATACCTACAACTTTGCCAAAGACACCAAATCGATCAAAAAATTTTTTCAAAAGATACAGATTTTTGAATTTTCATACATCATTTTTGTATGGACAGCTGCCAAATTTGTATGGAAAATTATATGGACAAACTAATGATGCAAAATAGATTCTTTGGGCATACCGAAGGCACCAAAAAAGTTTCAGTCGGATTAAAAAATACAAAAAATAAAATTCTAAAAAAAGACCGATTTCGTAGAGAATTGCTCATATTGAAAAATGCAATTTTTCATTTAACCCATTCAGGCCTGATATATGACTAAAAATGTTTTTTTTTTATTTTCAAAAAGTGCTTAAACCACGTTCATTAAGGGATGTGAGTTGAACTTAAATAAAACAAAACATGTTTTTTGTTTTTATGGTATCTTTATTCCAGTAAGAATTTTTGTCACTGTCCACATTAAAACATATGTTTAGTCCAATTTGCCTGATAGTTTGATAGTTTACTGTTTACACGTTTTGAGACACCTTTTATCCACACCTATCTATCGATTTAATTGACAACGAATGACACTCTTACCAAATCGCTATCCTCCACTAAAATTAGCCTGTTAGAGAAAATTAAAAAAAGAAAACCAAAAGTGACAATGTTGTTGTCTGGCTATGGCTCGTTGCACTGTTTTTTATAAAAATCAACACTCCGTTTCAGAGCACGGGCGCTTGGTCTAACCTAATGAAATCAATTCACGCTCATCCGATATGTGTAGTACGAATTAAACTTAAAAACTTTGGAACTTTTTTTTCGCTTCTCAGCTGTTCCGATTCCCGATTTCCCTTCTCTGCCGATTTGACCCATCTTCAACACAGAAGGTGTGTGCTTTGCCACTTAATATCACAACTATTATCACAAGCTGTACAAGTTTATCATTCGCGCGCGGTTCGCTTTCTTCTCCTTCCAATAATTGAAACATAGACTGAAACCGATTTGATCGGTTCCACTTCTATCCTCTTACTCGCTCTCGCTCTCTCTCTTTCTTAATTAAGCTGCCACTAATCTTACTCACTATTACTATTTTGTTTAATGTAACATTTCTTGTTTTGTAATTGTTTACGGAAGCTTTCGTCCTGGTTAGATTTTCTTACAGTTTGTTAATTGGGTTTTTGTATCCGTTTTTAAGCATAGCTTAAAAGCATCGTTTTTCTTCACAAATCTTAAACGTCTAATTTGATACTCTCGGTAGTGTAGCATTGTTTTGTGTTTCTCGCTTGGCGCTGGGTAGCCGTTTTATGGTGACGACAGCTCGAAATCACACACCAGCGAAAAGTGATCCGACGGGTACTGGTAGCTGGGCGTCCGGTCCGGGCTGATCTCCTCGCCCGTGGGGAACATGAGACAGTTTTTGACCTGGAATATAAAGTGATGTTTGTATGATTTTTTTCTCAGTTTCAACATAAAATTCTTTAAATCAATTCGAAGGAAAAATATTTATAACAGTCGAGTAGTTCTTAGATTTTTGCAAATTGTTTCGCGATTTTTAAATATGTGTTTTTATTTGAATGAAACATTGCCCATTCCCTACGTCATAAAAAGCAACTGAATCTTGATTTTTTTTTTCATTCATGTCTCCAAACAGACACAGTAAAAAAATTGTGTAAATTTGAAAGGTGTAATTTTGGAAGCTTGAAAAAAAAAAACGGAATCGACGTAACACCTTATAATGTGGCCCTCTTAAACCTTGCGGTTTCGTCTACGGTTCCACAGGCGTGTATCGTTCTTTTTGCGACAAGACTCCGCCTCCCGGGTCTCCTAAGTGTGAAGGTATGGCACGGGGAGAGGGCACCGAATACCTATATTAACACTTAGAATTTTTTGCGTCTGCCTCGGGATTCGAACCGGCGACCTCTGGATTGTGAGTCCAGTGCGCGGTCCGATTGATCCACACAGGCAGACAGGCAGATTGATCCACACAGGAAGCTTGAATATAACCCCTTTAATGATGTAATTTTATCTCAATTTAGACTGAAAAAGTGAGATTACACCAGAAAAGTGGTAAAATTACACATTTTTTCTGACATCAAAAATGTACCCCTTCCCAGATGTAATATTACCATGATTGTTTTACTGTGTGCATATCAAATGGAATACATAATGGATAGGTTCATATATGAAAATCTATATTTTGTTTTTCATTCTGTGTCTTCGGCAAAGTTGTAGATTATAATTTGACTTCACATTAAAAAATAATGCGAATTTGGAAGCTGTAATTTTGGCCGGGACTGCTGTAGAGCGAACCTACGCTACCCCTAAGAAAATATCTTTGAAAAGCTGAAAAAGTTTTATACAATTTTTTCTCTGAGACTTTGCAAACATTAAATTAATTGTTATTTCCAACTGTAAATTAAAATTTGTTTGGCCTTCTTTTCGATATTTTTCAAAAAAAAAACTTTTGGGGGAAAAAGTGTTTTAAGTAGCATTTCTCACTAGTCAAGTTGTTTTGCAATCATTGGTTTTCAAAATATTAAAGCACAGACGAAATTTTATTTTTCCACGAAAAAAAAACTTTTTGCGGTACTGTACATTCCAATGCATTGGAATTTCACAAAAAGTTAAAATATGTTTAAACGTGTGTAAGGAAAAATACGTTTCAAATAGTTTTCAGTTGATTAGACTTATAATTCCTTTAAAATTTGCAGGTTTTCGTAAAAAAAAATATTTCTCCTCCGATTTTTGGGCCAGTTTTAAAAGGGAGGGATATAAAATTTGAAAAATATATTTGCTATATATTTCTGAATAGTCCTTATTATAATTGGGACTATTATCATTTTATTGGACCTCATATTTGTATCTGACGATATCTCGGAAAATATTGATTCGGCTTTCGATGTTGAAATGAAACGTTTTGTGAAAGTTTCGCTGTTTTCACCAAAAGTATCTTTTAAATTATCAAATAAAGCATTACTCTTTAAAATTAAAAAAAATAAGGGTTTGTCCTATAAATGTAAGGCTTCATCCATAAAGTACGTCACACTAAAATCAGCCAAAATTTCCCCACCCTCCCACCCTTTGTCACGCTTTTCCTATACTTATAACACGCAAAGTCTCACTTCCTCAGACCCCCCCCTCCCCCCACCCCCTTCTAGAGCGTGACTTAGGCGTCATCCATAAAGTACGTATGCTCTACGTGTGACAAGATGTGACCAAGGGGGGAGGGGGGGTTTGCGAGACTGTGACGTCACGCTAGGTTGTTTTTTTTATGATTGCATAATATTAATTCGAAATGTACACAATTAAATTAAATCCTCGTGTCTAAAATTGTTTGCTTACTATTATTTAGAATTTCCGTTATCAGGGGTGACATTGGGTCTGGGGGGTGAGATTGGGTCATACAAATTTCTGCATTTTTGTATAACCCAAACTCACCCCCAGACCCAATGTCACCCCTGATGACGGTATCACATTATAATTTATTATATAGTCACATTTTTTTTTCAGCTGGAACTTCAATATTTTGCAAATTCTTGCTTGATAAAAATAAATGCTTTGAAAGCAGGGTGTTCATAAGAAAACTGCTATAAATGGTTTGAACTTATTAGATATAAAGCTATGAAAAACAGTTTTCAAGATTTTTAAATACTTGAATGTTATACCAGGTCTTCTAATTTTTAAAAGATACAATTTTTTTATATAGCAATGTTTATTCTAAAAATTGAATAATTAGAATAATTTAACTTTTTTTTTATATTAAAATTGCCAAAATTATGAGAGTTTAAAGATATAAAAACTATAGAAAATCCCATCGAAAACAGGGGGAGGGGGTTTTGGCAAAATGTGACGTACTTTTTGAGGGGGGGTTCAACCTTGTGTGACAAAGTGTGACATAGGGGGGAGGGGGGGTTAATTTTGGCCAATTTTTGCGTGACATACTTTATGGATGACGCCTTACTTTATGGATGACGCCTAAGCAATGTATTTAAAAATTTGAACATTTTGATTCGAAAAGAAGGCAAATGACAAAAAAAAATTAATTGCAAAATATTGAACATTTTGAAAATGTTAACCCAAAAACTTGAACCCTATAACTTGAAAACGGTCCGCTTTATCAGAAAAAAGTTGGGGTATTCTCTGTTGATTGATTTTGGTTTCCAAAAAACCTTTTTTTTTTTTCAAGGAAATATACTGCCGTTCTACGCATAATTGTCCCATGTTCGAAAAAGTGCAACTGAGAAAAACGCGATTGAAATTTTTCGATCGATTTCTGTGTTTCTACGCATAATTGTCCCGTTGGTCCCTATTCACCCCATAAGTCCCTAATCATCCCAGATAGCAGTGTATTACTCTTTTTTGTGATCCTCTTGCTAAAAAACAGGTAAACACGACATAATGCTTCATAAACCTATTGATTCCGTATGAGAAAATACTTGGTGGGACAATTATGCGTAGAAGTACAACGATGGGACAAACAGACTTGATGTTGTTTTCAGTGAGTTTCCGAACAAAGTACCAGATTTTATGTGTTTTTCTGAAAGTATACGACAAACTAAACATAAAAATTTTAAAAAGTCAAAATCGACAAAAAATGATATGGGACAATTATGCGTAGAACGGCAGTATAACTGCCGTACAAGATTTTGCACAATCTTAAACTCTATCAAAAATGGAATGAATAACACTAAAGTGTTCATAACTTTTTATGGGTTGGTCAGATATGTAATGTTTTGGTCTTTCAAATACCTTCTGAAAAATATATAAAAATGATGCGTTTTCTTAAAAAATTACCCTTTTCCACAATTTAGCCACTTTAGCCAAAATCATTTTTAAGCATAACATTTGAAATACTTCATGAAACTTCATTTTTGTTTCAAAACAGTCAAAATCGGTTCCGATTTTGAAATTGGCTTCCACTTGAAAAAAAATAAGGCAAATTATCCAAGAGAGCAAATAACCAAAATAGTGCATTTAAAAAAAGAACCTAACGTTCTAGCAATATAAACAAATAATAAAATATCTCGTCCCGGGCAGACGGTAATAACAACATTCATGCCATTTCAATAACAAAAACTGTTAAAATAACAGAAAGTGTTATGGAATCTTCTTGAAAAATCCAGTTCTGCATAACGGTTTTTTTTTGCATAAGGGTTTAATAACAGTTTATGTTATCATAACAAAATATGTTATTGGTCTGATTTTGGTTGAAAGCCAAAACAACTTGGGAATAACATTTTTTGTTATGGAAGAATACCTCGAACTGTTATTGGGATGATCGGATTAGTTGTTAAAATAACAAAAAATAATAAGCAGACGGAAATAACCTGGGAATAGCATTTTTTGATATTTGAAAATACTAGGCCAATAACATTTTATGTTATTTATAACAAGATTTGTTATTCGTCGTTATGATTTTTTTGTTATTGGATCGTTATTGTAATAACATACCAATAACATTTTGCGTTATTCTTCGAACAAATCTTTGTTATTATTTTTTGTTATTTTAACAACTAATCCGATCATCCCAATAACAGTTCGAGGTATTCTTCCATAACAAAAAATGTTATTCCCAAGTTGTTTTGGTTTTCAACCAAAATCAGACCAATAACATATTTTGTTATGATAACATAAACTGTTATTAAACCCTTATGCAAAAAAAACCGTTATGCAGAACTGGATTTTTCAAGAAGATTCCATAACACTTTCTGTTATTTTAACAGTTTTTGTTATTGAAATGGCATGAATGTTGTTATTACCGTCTGCCCGGGACGAGATATTTTATTATTTGTTTATATTGCTAGAACGTTAGGTTCTTTTTTTAAATGCACTATTTTGGTTATTTGCTCTCTTGGATAATTTGCCTTATTTTTTTCAAGTGGAAGCCAATTTCAAAATCGGAACCGATTTTGACTGTTTTGAAACAAAAATGAAGTTTCATGAAGTATTTCAAATGTTATGCTTAAAAATGATTTTGGCTAAAGTGGCTAAATTGTGGAAAAGGGTTATTTTTTAAGAAAACGCATCATTTTTATATATTTTTCAGAAGGTATTTGAAAGACCAAAACATTACATATCTGACCAACCCATAAAAAGTTATGAACACTTTAGTGTTATTCATCCCAATAACAGTTGGTGTTATTATTCCATAACAAAAAATGTTATTCCCATGTTGATTTGGCTTTTAACCAATATCAGACCAATAACAAATTTTGTTATGATAACATAAACTGTTATAAAACCCTTATGCAAAAAATGATTTTTCAAGAAGATTCCATAACACTTTCTGTTATTTTAACAGTATTTGTTATTGAAATGGCATGAATTTTGTTATTACCGTCTGCCCGGGGTGATACACAATTATTAACCATTTTTAAAATAAGTTTTGGGGATGCTATTAGTTTTCTTCTCATTACCGATGATCATGATTTTCTGACAACAAAACAAGTTTTGTAACAAGTTTTGTTATTCCTACCTTCCCGGGCAGTATGAGCATGAGAAAACTAACTCCTTTTAATCATAGCCTCTGTTTTGCCAAAACTACGAAGGGGAGCTGGGGGTAAAATTTTAACATTCTATCACATTTTTTATGGACAGCTGCCCAAACTGCATGGAAAGGTGCATGGACAAAAGGAGCGTTCTTTTATTACATAACGCAAAAAATCGGATTTTTAAACCCCCTCGTAACAAAATTTCCATACAAATTAAAAAAAATGTATGGAGCGTAACACGGCCTCAAAAAAGGTGCGTTACGTAATAAAAGAACGCTCTTAAACCATTGATGCAAAATGACCTCTTCTATCATATGAAAGGCCCCACAAAAAGTTTAGGTCCAATCAAAATCTTAAGAGATTTAAAACAAATGAAATTAGTCGTATTGCAAAGAATTAATCGAATGTATAAATATATAAAATTAAAATTTATACTCATCTTACAATGCACTATTCAATTTTGACAAAAATATACCGTTACTTTACTTGACAATTTGGGACAAAACTAAATAAAAAAAAAAAACATCTTTCCAATACTCACAGTGATCTGCTCTTTGGAATAGAAGACGTAGTCGATGGTGTGGCACACTTCGCCCTCCTCGCGGATCTTCCACGTCGTGTAGGAAGGCTCGCAGGAGGCGGACTGTTCGGCCTTGGTCCGGCCACCCGCGCTTATACTACTGGCGCAGTCGTCGTCGACACTGTGCGCGGAGCTGATGCTGGACTGGTGCTGCAAAGACTTGAGGTCCTTGATCATCAACGACGGATCGCCCTCCTCGGCCAACAGGTCCGAGTACGCACTGGTCAGTCCGAGCGGTTTGTAGTTCAACACCGTGCTGTAGATCGGCTCGATGGGTTCGGCGTTAAAGTCTCCGCACAGTATCACAGGTCGCTTCTCGGCCACGGCATCGACGAACCCGAGCAGATCCTTGCCCTGCTCGTTGCGCAGCTTGGACAGCAGCGCTCCCTTGCGGGCTTTAAGGTGGGTCGTGGTCACGCACAGTTCCTGGTTTGTGTCACGCGTCCGGAAGAGGGCGGCGATCGCGACCTGGTTGCTTTGGACGCGCCACACTTCCAGGACCCGCGTAAAGTGGTTCAGCAGTTCGAGGCGATCCTTTTTGTAGAACACCGCACAGCCGTCCGGTCCGTTGTTGTCGTTGATGTACAGACAGGGCGAGTCGGGCTTGGGGAAGAATACGCCCTCGTAGTTCTGGGTGGCGAGGATCTTCTGCAGGAACTTGAAGTGGTCGACTTCCTGCGGAATAAAGTAAAATTGTTGAAGTGGTGAAACCAATATTGGATCTTCAAATTACCTGCAGGCACACAATGTCCGGATCGTTTTGTACAATTTCCTGTATCAATTGATACCGCCGGCAATCCCAGGTTAGCGCATCAACTGGACACCGTACAAACCCATCGTTATGCATGCCGAGGGCTGAAATTTGAAATTAGATATTTATTAACTTGAACTTGGACGAATCAAGCCTAAAGTACTCACTTTGTGAGAGCATATTCCACTGGAAGATCCGCAGCTGGGCTGGATTTGTCGTCGGTTCGCTACAATCTGAAATTTGCGCAACATTATTCAACACTGTCTTCTTCCTTCTTTCCGCAAAAACAAACTCACTCTTGGATATCGCGTCCAGCTTCAGCATCCGGAAGCCATCGGTCAGGTCGGGCTGGCCCGTGCGCTCGTCCGGCCGCAGAAACTTGCGCTTCACGAGCTGGGGCCGGTCCTCACCCCGCATGATCCGGCAGTACTCGACCAGGTCCGGGATGGACATCCCGTCCGAGATCTGCAGCTGGTCGTCCTGGTAGTCGACGTTCTTGATTTGGGGCGCCGACGTGAACGAACCCATCCTAAGGGGAAGAAACAATAAATAGTTTTTTTTTGGTTAAATTTAGGTAAGATTCTGAGAAGTTAGGGTAATGAGGATGAGACGAGGTTTCCAGGTTCTACCTTTGCAGCATGACCCGCTGCAGGTGGGACTTCTTCTTGGGACCACCAGCATCTTTGGGCAGCTGTTCGTCGCAATTTCTACCGTTTACAACCGCTTTAGTTTCAATCATCTTGTGTTTCCTTGACTACCTTAACGACTCGCAATTCACATCCCACTCTGTCTACGATCCACGCTAGACTGAATATCTACGAACAAGACACGACTCTGGTTGAGCTATCTCAAAAAAGAAGTAGAAGATCCAACGTTTGAGATATGGCGAGGAAAGTAGAGCTCGCGCGTGGACTAGCAAATCACGCGAGTGCGAGAGAGGTGAATAAAACATTCAATCTTTGCCTAGGACCACGCTTATTGTTGGGTAAGAATATTCAACAAACACGCGGATTATCAAGATCAAGTCCCCCTTCCCTAGGGGGTGTCATCTTTCTTTTGTTAGTACGATATGGTCGAGGCCGAGGTTACTACTCCTGAGTGAAGATAGTGCCGACGGATTTGTTTGTATGCGAAGTCAGTGAGAGGTCAGAAAATTTTTCTTTGAATAGTTGATAATAATGTGAAGTTTTATATAAATTTTCATTAGGGTGGTCCGAATTCGGAAACCTCCTTATTATTTTAGATTTGCCCATGAATTGGTTACATTGAAAATAATTGTTCCGAATATTACCTCTGTTTCGATGTTATTTTACCTCAATGTATGTGAAATGAGTGCAATCAATTTAAAAAAATCCATAGATCTAGGGTTTTCTCTCAAAATGTATTTTCCATAAAAGGGAACTTAGCTAGCAAAATCTAAACTTAGAAACATGTACCCTCCCTGTAAAGGCTTATGAATTGATCTCAGTTAAAAGGTTCTCCAAATCTCTGAACTGCAAATGTAACATCCTGGAGCAGAACTGTTAAATTCTTATAAGCACTAATTGAATTGAATTGAATTGAATAAAAAAAATCACTTGTTTTCTATCAAAAAATCTGTCGACATTCCAAGATGTAATATTACCAAGATTTTTTATACAGTGAAAATTCAAAAATTGAGCTTGATCTGAACACGGGAACCCCTCTCACCGAGCCATTGAAATTTGTATGAGAAAAATTGTCAAAATGTATGGAGAGAAGCAACTATTTCAGTTTTTGGCTAATATTCTTTCATTTTTCGGAGGCAAATAAGGCCGTTGCAAATATTTTTAAAATTTTATGTTGTCCTTCGAAATTGTCCCGAAAAATCAGATGGCAAAAATTATTTTTTCTAAAAACCACAAACATTTAAAGGAAAAAGAAGTCTAACCAATCAAGTAAAAAATAACATGGTAATATTACGTCTGAGTATGAGTACATCTTTACTATCAGAAAAAAATGAGCAATTTCACCTCTAAAAATATGTAAATTTACCACCCTTGTGACGAAATTTTTCAGGCGAAATTGAAGTACAGTCCAGACTCGATTATCCGAATGCCTTTTCAAAATTTCACTTCGGATAATCAAATCACGAAAAAAAAATTTATGTATTATTTTTGATTGTTGAGGAGTCATACTAAAGACTCCTAAACTACTCTAAAGTGATTAAGAATTTTAAATCCAAGATGGCGGCCAAAATGGCGGTGATGAAATATTGAAAAATTGCATTTTTTAATTTAATAGGCAATCAATCATTCAAATTTGACTAAAATGGGTTCGCAGAACTCAAATTTTATGTAAAAAGTAAGAAAATAAAAAAAATACGAAAACATTTTTTTTTGATCGTGATTCGATTATCCGAAGTCTTATACAAACCATCGGATAATCGAACTTCGGATAATCGAAACTTCGGATAATCGAGGCTTCGGATAATCGAGTCTGAACTGTAATATTACATGGTAAAATATGTAATATTAAACCTTTCAAGCATGTTAGAGCTCCTTTAAAAATATCTGGATTTTTGGACATATTTAAAAAAAAAATAAAAATTTGTCGATACTTACATATTTTGAAAACTAATGATTGCATAACAACTGGACTGGTTGAAACGTTTTTATTTGGTTAAAATGCAAAAATAACAAAAGGTAATGCATTCTAAATAGTTAACAATCTGTTGCACAACATTTCAATGAATATTTCAATGTTTAGATAAGATTTTTCTACTGTTACACAGTAACAAAATCATGGTAATATTACATCTGGGATGAGCACATCGATTATGTCAGAAAAAATGTGTTATTATCCCCTAAAAAAATGTTAATTTACTACTTTTTTTTTTTTTAATTGAAGTAATATTACATCATAAAAGAGGTAAAATAAAACCTTACAATTTAACACCTTCTACATTTTTTAACACAATATTGGGTGTTTCTGTTTTTTCTGTCTGAATAAATTTCTTAATTTATGAAACTCTTTACAGAAAAAAAAAACTATTTTAGTTTTGGAATGAAAATCATTATTAAAATTAAAAACATGGCTGGTTCAAGTTTGTTCAGTTTATTGGATATAGTACACAGTAAAGAAAGCTTAATTTTGCACGATATAACAGTTGTAAATTAACCTGCCAGGATTGGAAGAGGACAAATTTTTAAGAAACATTAGTCATCAAATCAAAATTAAATACACAGGAGTATGCTTTATTTTTCTAAAATGGAAAAAGGCAAAAAAAAAAAAATTCTAGGAGGTTACAAAAATTATTGTTAAATGTTACCTCTTTTTCTATAATACCTTAATTTATTTGAAAATGTGAAATTACACATAAAATGATGTTAATTTTCATATATTTATATTTAATAAAATTACAATTACATTAATTTTTTTCTGAAAAATATGGTCAAATCTAAAGATTTATTTTACAAATGTACAATGCGATTTCGTTTATAACATGCATTGATATGATAGGATTTGGTTATTTATTTTACATGGAACTCAATTTTCTTACGGTAATTGTTAATTTAAAAAAAACTTTTTAATTGATTATTGACAATGTTAAACAAACTAATTGATATCACACTAAATCAGACTCCTTCGGCTTGCATTCATGTTCAGAAAAATGATGCTATAAATTCTATCTAGAGATTTAATTAAATCTAATAATTTTTAAAAAAGTTGTGTGTGCACAAAATGCGATTAGATAATAATTTCACAATGTTGCAATCATATTTGAAAAATTGATTGTGTTTTTCCTGGCAGTGAAGGGTTCATTATTTCAAAATCTTATACTACCAACAAATCTTTTCACTGTATGCCATTAAAACAATCGCGAAGAAAAACTCAATATTTTCCTTGCAAGTATTATTGATCAATCAGTTTATAGGCAAGGTCGCGGTGCACCACCAAGTTAGTGACATCAGCGCGGCGAATGTCAATGCCAAACAAATTGCGTATTTCGCGTGCTAAGAAAAATGCCACGTAAAATCGTAAAAATAAAGCAATATTTTCCCTCTAGTCAGCCGACGCGGCTTAGTTTCACATCTTTGAAGTTCCACACATTTTGACGTCCGGCCAAAATAAATTTTCATTTGTATGTTTTGCTGAACAAAATTTGCAGAACCAATCCGGTGCACGTTTTACGTAATAATTTATGATGTGCAAATTTTCCACATTCTAGCTCGCGTAAAAAAGGTAAACAGAGTTGGCAAAATTTGTTTTTCGCACTGCCAAAGCCAACACTCGTTGTTTTTTTTTTCCTCCCGAACCAAAAACACTTGCTGCAGCTCACAAATGCACACAACAAACACCCTTCGCTCCCGGACAGGACTTGAATAGCTTTCGTTCGTGTTTTGCGTTGTAGGCCCCGACTCGACTGTGAATGAAACGGCGGAATCCACGAGCGCTCCGAATGTAGCGAGATTCTCTGAGAAGGTGAAAGTCCCTGCTTTTCGGGAGAATAGATGGTGTACGATATAAGCCTCTCGGGTGGACGATAAGATGTAAACATATACCCTCTGCTTAAGGGTGTTAGTGCTGAGGGGAAAGCAGTGATGGTAGTTTTGTTGGAATAAACGTGAGAGAAAAGTTTTTGAAGTAAAAAAATTTTCTGGAAAAAATAAATTATTTGCGAATGGTTTCAAACGACGTATATAAAAGCCCAAATTTAAAGAGTTAGTATGAGCATACACTTTAATCTGAGTTTAAGGTATTAAAATACATGCTTTCAAATTTTACCAAAATACATTTTAAGACATTTGGTTGCGTGATTTTCAAATTCCCGACTATTCCAGAAACTCAAATAATAATCTAAATAATGGTTTCAAACCAAAAAAAAATGTCAAATCAAAAAACTCTTTATATAAAAAAGTAAATATCAGCCACCGGAAAAAAATAAATTAATTTTAAAGAATTCAACAATTGACAATTCTTGTAAAACATAAATTTAACAACAAATTCCTAAAAAACACTTCAAAAATGGAAAAACTCATTAGTTGGATTCAGAATAGAAACATAAACAGAAAAATAACCGAAATCTTAATAATACTTATAATTTTAGATACTTCGTTTCAGCTGAAAATGGCAAAAAGCTAAAGAAAACTGAATTTATTTTTTAAATTTTAGGTCAAAGGACGCCTAAAACATGTTTACTATTATTATTCTTTCAAAGAATTAAGAAAAATATCTAGGAATTCGTTGGTAACAAGGATTTGACCAAGTTCCATTTTCAATTTTGCAAATTTTGATATCGATTGTTTCAATCATTGTCGATTTATCTAGTTGTCAGTATTCAAGAGCGAGTCCACGAACAGAACATACCCAACTCGCATTGACCTCACCAATTTGCCAGAAATTTTAAGAGGTTGTTTGGACATATATAACTAGCATCTAGGCCAAATATGAGCACTCTAGATCAACGGGAAGTGAAGGAAATCAGGACACAAAGATAAAAGGATAAAAAACTTGAAAAAAAAAACGCCAAAAATCTTAAAAAGGCTGTAACTAAGACAAACATCAATACCGTAAAACGGGGTGCCTTTGATAGCCGGGGTGACTTTGATAGGTTCGAGATTTTTCCGCAAAATGAAGAGTACTATTTAAATACGTACGGAATGGTTTAGAATCATACTGATCGTGGTAGAAAAAAAAAGTACTTCAAGAAGAACTTTTCATAAAATTTTGAAAAGTTTAAAAAGTTATTTAACTTTAGTTAAGAAAATGTTGATGAAAGTCATTATTTTAAACTTCTCAAAGTGTCATGATTTTCACAATGAACATGATTTTGAATCGTTAAACGGAATGCATTTTCGGATTCATCAAACTATTTTCCACTAGGAGAAGGTTAAATAAGTTTACAAATATTAAATATATGTGTTTTTGAAACAAAATTTAAAAAAATCTCCATATTTATATGCAATTTCAGTTAAACAAATTTTATGTAAATTGTGAAAACTTGTGATTCGTGCTTCGAATTCAGTATAAAATGCAATATAAATCGATAATTTTATACACAAAACGAGTTTAAAAAAAAATTCAGGCTAAATTACGACTTTTTAACAATTTTACCTAAAATAAAAATGTATTTTGTTAAAAAGCTTATAAACTTAGTTAACTAAATAAAAACATTGATTTTTTTCTTTAAAACTATATTAGCTACTTTAGTGATGGTACATTTAACGTACAAAAAAAGTTTGAACATCTTAAATATGATTTTAACAAGAAAAACTATGACTATCAAAGTCACTCTGGAATTTAACCTAAGAATTATTAACGTAACTATTTTTCTAAACACTATTAAAAAAACTTTTTTTCCAAAATAGTGCATGGACTTTGTGTGGCCTAACCCAGAACATGTTTTAAAAATAATAATCTTGAGTCACCCCGGTTTACGGTAATTGGATTTTATTCGATATTTAAGTTTTCCGGTAAAAGAAAATCAAGCCTCTATAGTAATTTACCCATACTCAAAAAAAAAGTTCAAAGGGAAAAATAGTTGAAATGACTGGATGAATTCAAAATATTTCGATTTGATTAAACCAACAGGGCCACCAAAAAAACCAATGCCAAACTCAAGTTGGGATCTTTTTTCAATCAATTTGACAAAATTAAACAAAAGAAAAATTTTAAGCTGGCAATTATTGTTAAAGTTAGGCTCTATTTTTTTTATTATTTTTTCATTAATTTGTTGTTTTTTGTTACCTCATTTTGACAAACAAAAGTTAATAAAACTATTATGATTCATGAAAAAAAATATCATGAAAATCTGTGTTTTTATTCATCAGGATTTTGAATGTCTTTAATAGCCTTTTCAATCTCAAATAGATTGAAATTGTGAAAAGAACCTTTTATTAATAATATTAAAAATTGTGCAAAATATAAAAAAAATATTCAAGAATTAGAAAAAAAATTAACCAATATGCCTGAGTTTCCCGATTCCGATTTTTCGGGGATTTTTGCGAATTCCCGACTTTTTTTCCGATTTCCCGACTAAAGTAGCCACCCTGAGTGTTACAATATCTCAACATTGCTTTGACCAAATCGGCTCAACATTTTGTTAAAAACTTTTTTGCACATGTTTTTTTATGCTCATTTCTAGATTAAATTTTCAAAATATCCTATCTGCATAGGAAACCCATGGCTCATAGGTTGATTTGAAAATTACTCTAGATATCATAATTTTTAAGTATTTCATTTTTTGAACTGACTTTAAAAGTTTAATTTGAAAAGTTTTTCAAAGATAGGCCAGCTCTTTTCTAGTAAATTTATTTTTGTTATTTATTTATTTATTTATTGTTGGATTAGCAAACATTCTTTAGAAAGTAAAATACAGTAGATACAATCCACTTTTGTATAACTCCCTGAATTTTAACAGATACCAAGAAAAATTCGCAATTCGCAATTCGCAATTTTCAGTGTTAGAACGGGCCTTGACCGATCTTATGCACCAGGTTCCCGACGAACACGCACTGCCCTTACACCTACATCTCATCCTTGCTCTGAGTCAGTACGAGCAGCACGCTAGAACACGCTTTGAGTGTTCGTGCCAGGCATGCACACCTTCTTTTCCGGTTACGCATTTTAACTCGGCCGGGGGTGGTACATTAAGTAGGGTTTGATGTAAGTATAAGCGCCTAACCATCTATAGTGTGCCTATCAACTTTCATTAAAGCAAAAACTGTTTTATTTTTAGTTTGAATTCAAAAACTAGTTGTTATTTTACTGTGTATTGTTTTCTTCTGAAATCTTTCCTAGTGTTGAGTCGTGTTTATATGTTGCTATTTCTTTTGTCGCGGTGTTTTGTTACAATTTTTGGTCCTAAGCATGTTTTAAAAGTTTACCAAAAATACAATAGTAATATTTGTGTTAATCCTTTAACCATTCCATAAATTGAGTAAGGGTTCAAACCTCACTTGTTTGAAGAAAAGGGTGAAGATTGATAACAATAGACAGTAACAGAGAATTTATTTTATAAAAATCAAGAATCAATAGTAAGAGAATGATGAGCGTATTTTAAAGAATAAAAATGAGAAGCTAGATGTATTAGATGTAAAATTAGACAATAGTTAATAAATAGAGATACAAAACAAGCTTAGATTAGTAATGATAATTTATAGGACAGATAAAGAATTATTCAAATAAATAAATTCGCAATAAAATCAAAAAAGATTAGGCAAATGATAAATAGACTTGATATTACTAGTACACGAAGGAAAAGTATATTTTTAAGGAAAAAAAAAAAAAAAAACAAAACAAAGTTTGTTCCAGCAGTATCAATTGGTAAAAAAGAGTGGAAAAGCTTTGAGAGATAAGAGAAACAAAAGTTAGTAAAATCAAAATCAAATGATGGATATTAAACAGAAGAATCAGTGAAGAATTGAGAATCAGTAGAGCAAAATAAAAATAGGAGATAGGTGGTAGCTGAGAATGAATAGAAGAGAAAACCCCGTTGTGCGATGTTTCAGGTACATCCACAGCAGTTGACTCAACATACTGCGAATCAAAACAATACCGTCTACAATCACAAATTACTTCCCTTTCCCACATTGTCGCGCCCCTTTCTTTTAGCCGTCTCGACTCTGACCCGCGGTGGTCAAAGGTTTACGATCCGTTTCCACAGGCCACCAGCTAGGTCATCATGAAAACCAAGCCAACGTGGAGGTAAGAAAATAGGACACTCGCAAGGAACCAGAGCTATACTGTTCTGATCAAGATAATTCGGATGATCTAACAGAACTACGGATGTAGTTAGTTACGCTCCTTCCAGGATGTTCCTTACGTGGACGTCAACCGAAGAGCACGCAACAAGGTCAGTGCCATTGCATGCTCTTAGGTATCAATCCTTGACCTGCTTTAACAGATACCAAGAAAAATACTATGAAATCAGAGATCGATATTTGAAACATCGATACTATTTCAATAGTTTTTCTCCGAAAAAATATTAATTCAGTCATATTTTGTAACAGGCTATGACTACAATTTTATGCTTGGTTTATTCAAGATAAAATAAATTATATTATTTTGATATTAAAAATCAGGCCTTTTGAAATTTCAATGTTTTGTCTGAGTCCTTTGAAAATTTGATTTTTTCATGGTCCACGTTGAAATCGCAAATTTAAAATTTGAATTTATGTTATTTATTTAAAGATTGTGTTGCAAATTATTTCATAACTTCTTGATTTTTAAATGATACTTTTAAAGGCCACTGCATATTTTATTTCAAGTTGTTTTCTCCACCCCCCCCCCCCCCCCCCATTGTATAACAATCATTTTTGTATTTTTTAAACAGATAGGTTAATTTTAAAATTCAGGAAATTTTTAATTTTCGAGTCAAAGGTCGGAAAATGATAAAAAACATCAGTTAAAAAAAATTCTTCAATTCATTGAAAAAGGGCTTGACCATTGCAATGCATTGATAAAGAAAAGAGAGGGAAGGAAATAAAATAAACATTTAATGTACTTTTTGAAAATTATACAAATCGCTTTCGAGGTTATTTAAATTTTTTCACGTTCCGTAAACAAAATGTTTTGGAACTTATGGTCTTCGTGAAACTTACAGTTTTTCCGCGTGAAAACATTCACATTCTTCAAAATATTTTTGATTTTTCATAAATCATGGTTGAAGGAACGGAAAAAAATTAAAAAAAATAGAGCTGAAACATTTTGATTTACTTTGTTCGAAATAAACCCACAGATTTTTTTTATGGTATTGCATTGTACTCTTTTGAACTGTATTGTCAGAGAGAAGTGAAATGTTCAGTATTCATATACTAAATAGTTAATACTCTTTGGTATTGTATTGCAGTTGTTTATAAAGTGCATCATTTTTAAAGAATCGAAGAAATATCTGAAACAATTAGTTCGATTTTCAGATAAAATCCGCTGGCAACCCTGCCACACCTTCTTCTCACCCCATCAACACTTCATTCACACAACAGCACTTTATCCCCAACAAACACCTTACAACACACATCCGCGCGTCGTATCACGTTTCTCGTAAAGGTGGTTCCCTCCAAAAAGAGCAAGCAAATAAATTAGGGCGTCCAATTTTCCCGGGTTTTGAATTTCCCGGGAAACGGGAAAAATATTTTTGGAATCCCGGGAATTCCCGGGATCCCGGGAAATTTTCGAAGAAGTTATAAAATCTATGTTTCCATTATATTTGTTATGTTTTTTAAGCTTAAATCATTAAATTAGCTCAATACCGATAACTGGTGATAAAATACACTTTAATCTGAACAAGGACAGCAGTCTTGAAATAGTTTAGAACACATATTTTTTTTGTTCTTCGATGTGCTTTGGAATTTAAATGAACCGCAATTTTTAATATATTTATTTTATTTATTAATTTATATAACATGACTAAACTAAACTATCTAAAAAAGCAAGAAACGAAACAAATAAAGTTTTAGCAGACAATGTTAATTTTTGGATAAGTTTAGAATGTTATATTTTAAATTTAAAACATATTTTGAAAATTATTTTTAGGTCACTACCGCCAACTGGGGATAATCGGGACTACAGTCTGAAAAGTACAGAAGATTTTAGAGCAATAAATTTGAAAATTGGCGTACTAATAGTTTTGTTCTGTTCCTTTTGTAACCGAAACCAATCAAAACAATTAGAACAGTATGCAAAAAAAAAAAAAAAAAATGCGTAAGCAACAACTTTTATCCTGATTTGCTCCGGATGCTGGTTTTTGATTAAAAATTAAATTATTTTTTTTATTTAATATTTTTTTCAAGTTTAAAGTCCTAAATATACGTGAATATATTACTTAGTCTTTTTTTTAATAAATAAAATGTATTAGAAAATATTTTTGGCGCAAAGCATTTTGCAGTTCTGTAAACAAAAATTTTAGCAATTTTCCATAATAAGCCAAATCAATGCTGATATATGCCGAATACAAATATTAATGCTTTAAAATTATTATCCATTACTAAGTATTCAACTGTTCATCTATTTCCACAACCAAATCAGATATTGCAGACAAAAATTTGATTTGTTTTCAATTTCTGGAATTCCCGGGACAAAATATAAAAAAATCCCGGGATTCGGGAATTCCCGGTTTTGGAAAAATCCCGGGATTTTTGTCCCGGGAATTCCCGGGATGGACGCACTAAAATAAATGTTATCCACCCATCTAGTATGCGATAATCTCCACTTTCACCACAATTTGTCACCGTGACCAAAATTGATGTCATCCTCCTCGCCCAAGGACGTTGTCCCTGTTTAAGGTGCGCCCACACAGCTCGGACCCAACCCAACCCAACTTTACAACACACCACGCGACATCCCACCCGTCGCCGCCTGCTATGAATGACATGGAAGGTCAACCACTTTTCCGTCCACACTACTGGGACGAACTTTCGCGGAAATGTCACCCGTCTCTACCTGTCCGGATGTTTGCCACCCTGAATCGCCGCCGCCAGCCGATTCCGTAGCATTACGCGACACTTGGACACGATCAGCTTGAACATTTCCATGCGGGGTTGCTTCGATCGAAGAACTGACAAAAAACGCTACGCTCTACGGTCAATCGAGGATGGTGGTTACAGCATCACTACTGAACTGAACTACTCTGCCGCCGATTCAGGGATAGGTCGCGGACGATTGATGGGATGTTCTGCTGTAGAGAAGCAGAAGCATGTGCAGATGAGTTGGATACACAACAACCTGACGCGAGATATCTATAACTGTATTACGGGCTAGATTCACACCTTGAGCTGGGCAGCGCTTCCTGGTTGGCCGCACAACATACACGGCAAAAACACGGCGACACGACGAACACAGCGACTTGAGACTTGAGCAGCGGCTACAGGTTCCAATATCTACATCGGGTAATGTCACTTAATCGAGGCAAAGCTGTAGCAAGCTTGTAGATCCGCGCGCGCGTTGATGAACACTGAATTACACTGAACACACACACAGAACACACGCGGAGAAATGGACAGCGCCGAAACGTCAGAGGTCAGTCCGTCAGTGTCTGGTACAGAACATCAGCCCGTCGTTACCTTGGGATTAGCAGTAGCGCTCGGAAGCGTCTCGTACTGAACACACAGGTCGTCCGTACGCATGGTCCCATCATGGTGTGCGTAAGATCGGTAAGACTGGTATCTGCTTGCAGGTGGTGGTCGTGACTACTTTCTCCTCTCACCACGACTACGCTTTCCGCGTTTCTTCTCTTTGTGTGTTGCTGACCAGGCCACAACAGCTGTGTGGTTCGCGGTGAGAGCGCGACTGTTCCCGGTCGCGAGCGTTAGTCGCGAATCCGCTCACGTTCGCTCACGCTCACGCTCTCTTGATTGGTTTGTGTCTTGGCTAGAAGAGTGTGTGTGGGTGGTGGAACGTTGTGGGGTGGGGATTTGTGGGTGAAATAGAGGAGGTGAGATGGGAAGAAAAACGTTGATTCAAGGTCAGTTTTATTTGCTGTTCAAAATTGATGTGCTATTTTTCGAGCGGTACACACACAGAGTGACACGATCCGGCAGCAACTAGCAAACACTGTAGGGTTGTGACTTTGTAACGGGTTTAATTAAAGGCAAAATTATTGAAGGGTGAAAAAGGAGGTTAATTGTTGTTGAATGGAGACGCTTTGTTCTTTTTAGTGGTTTCATGGTGATTTTTACGGAAATAAATACATTTTTTTATTTATTCCATAAAGATTGTCGTTATATTTAGTACCAACGTGCTGATGAGCTAAAAATACTGGAGTGATTAAGATAAATATATAAACCCCATACAAAAAAAAGACAATTAACGCAGTTTCATATGAAATTTCATACGATTGAGCTTAAATTAGGTTCAAGGATTAATTAAAAGTGTTTTAAATGCATTTTACACTAGTTCAGTTCTTTTGCAATCATTAGTTTTCAAAAAATGTAACTTTGAACTTTGAACATTGAAATAAAATTTTTACTGGCCTAATTGAAACAAAATAAATATACTCTTTTAAAGCTTTCACTAAGATGTATTTTAAAATATTTCAGTAAATTTCTAATTTATAAGTTCTTAAACATTTTTAAAAATTATTTATTTTTTTGAAAATACTTAAATTTATAACTTGCTATAATCAAGAGATGCGAAATTTGGTATGTATTTACACTGTAGGCTAGCTTCTGAGGCTATAATGCTACAAAATTTCGGTCGAGGCGTTCGAAATTGAACACTTTTGTCTTTTTCATATATCCGTGAGCCACGCTAATTTACAGTAATTACAGTTTTTTTTTAGAAGAATGCTCAAATTTTCACAAAATACCGTATTTCAAGAAAATATTAAAAAACAAAACTTTTAATATCGTTTTAAACTATTAGAAATGTTGCGTGCATTTTCTTTTTTTTGCAATAAACTGAAAAAATAAAAAAAAAACGTTAATCATAAAAAATCATTATTTTCAATATGGGTGCGAAATTTTCGATTTTTTTCACTTGATGACAGTTTGTAATTGTAAAAAAATACAACACTTAAAGAAAAATCATCTCATTTATGCAAATACTTGTTTTTTTTTATATTTTCATTTAGGTATCTAAAATACATAAAAACCTACTTTAAAAATCATAAAATTTTTAATATTTTAATGATTTACAGTATTTTAAGAAAAAAATGTATTTTGGGAGATTAAAAAATAATAATTGTAAATTTAAATTTGAATGCATTATTTAAAAAAATCAACAGTTTTCAACATTTCAAAGTACCAACGATTTTAAATTTCGCTTGAAAAAATCGTTGAAATATATTTTCAACGGTTTAAAGTACAAATGCATAAATATTTTCAAAAAATATGGTATTTTATAAAAATTTGAGTGTGTTAAATTGAAAATGCATACCAAAATTTTACATCGTTTGAAACCCATATTGAAAACTAGAAATTAGGATGGTACAAACATTTTTAAAAGTCAGGGGGGCAAAACAGATATTTTTTTCAAAAAACTTCTTAATTTCAATGCAATTTTTAGTGCAATTAGCTGAAATCAATTTAAAATGCATTCCTCTGCGTTTAAAATCATTTTTGGCATGTTTGGGTTCATTTTTGAAAATTTTCGATGTTTAGTTTCGTAAAAAGATTTGATTCGCTATTTTTTGTTTTCTTCAAATCTTACATTTTCTGAAAACTAAAGATTGCAAAACAACTAAACTAGTGTAAAATGCATTTTAAAACACTTTTTGCATTCAAACGTTGAGACTATGGCTTGTTATTTCAATTTTTATATTTTTTGCCCCACTCCCCATTGACCTCTAGATTAGAACGACTTATATATAATATTCCACAATATGTTCACAAATTATTTACCCTGAATTCACATCACATTTTTTATATTGCAATTTAAATACATTTAGCATTAAAAACAAAATAAATCGAAAAGGAAAAAGTTAATTTCAAATATTCTCAAAACATTCAAGAAAAAGCTTGATAATAAAATGAAGTTATTTTGCTCACAACAACCCCCTGATATGCAGAAGTGTACAAGCTTTTGAGATATTTATACAATACTACCGCAATCAAATTTAAAGTCCTCCCTCTTTCAAAATTTCTCTCAAAAGATGGGAGGGCAAAAAAATAACTGAAACTAGACATTTTATTGAAAAGACTGTAAAACCGATTGAATACATTTTATGTATAATTGAATAAAGACTATTAAATCTTTTTACAAATTATGCATATTTTCATAGATTCATTGATATTTTCTAAATATTTAATACTAAATTAATTGTAATGATTTGTAAAACATTTTGTGATATTTTTCGTCAGTAAAATTTAATAAAATTAAAATTGAGCTTGAATTTTATTTTTCAATTTCAGATGCAAATTTCGCGTAAAATTTTATGGTAGATTTAAAAATGCGGAAACCAGAAAATAGTGAACAAAAACAAAAATCAATTTACTTTCAAAGTCTTCCCTTTCAATATCGAAGCAAATCCATAAATTTAAAACTAACCACCTCAAAACCCCACAACAAACCGGATATCGAGCAAAATTCCAAACCTCACAAAAAAAAGTTTGTTTACCACTCTAAATTTCCTTCCTGCAACCCGCTCACATGCAGCGGTAGATCGTTCGTACAGGTCAACAAAGTGCTTCACATTTCGGGTCTCTCTGGCTAGACATCGTGACTGCTCTTTGCCCAGCTTGTTGTTTTTTTTTTCTCTTCTGCTCCATCATTCACATGACACATTGGCACTTTTTGACTCCATCGATCAGTCGTGCAATCGCGTCAACACCATCACTTGCAAACCCACCCAAAATTGAGTAGCGTGCTGCTCTCGTTTGATCTGTTGGGGTCAACCATCAGCAGCAGCTTAGTGGTTACACTGTTTGACAAAAATGATGGAAATTTGTATTATTTTGTTTTTCAACAAAATCAACAAAACCAATTCCACAATTTCAATACAAGATATTCAAAATAAATGATAAAATTAAGCTTCATACTGTTCTTAGTTCAGTGCATATGAGTTGAGCAAATGCCAAATACGCCATCAAGACTTATGAATCAAGTGAATGAGTCAACCGACGCGACGCGCGACGAATCAAAACAGCATGACGACGACAGTCGAGACATGG
The DNA here is from genome assembly GCF_016801865.2 of Culex pipiens pallens. Lineage (NCBI taxonomy): Eukaryota > Metazoa > Arthropoda > Insecta > Diptera > Culicidae > Culex > Culex pipiens. The sequence continues at coordinate 63,390,752 of NC_068938.1, read as the reverse complement.
CTTGGCTTAGCTTGAAGTTTTGTGCAATCTGCCGTTCGACACAAAGCGCCGCGGCGATGATCGTTTACGCGGTTGTCAGGTCAGGTTGGCGCGAGACCTAGGAGGGGTAGAGATCTTAGCCGACTAGAAATGTTAGGCAAGTCTTGATTTAAAATTTTGTTGAAATAGTTAAATTATCAATAAATTAAATTAATCAATTAAAAATTAACCAAAAATGTGAAATATTATAGCTTTTTTTTCTTTGTGAACTTGCCGAAATATCTTATTCAAATTTTTATAGGGTCAGAGCATAGAGCAGATTTGAAAGAAATGAATCGTGAGTGTCCCATTTTTGCTTAAGATAAAGTGCAGACATTTTTTATAAGTTGATAAAATGGTAAATTGATAAATGAAAAATTCTTCACGAAATCTGCCGATTTCAGCAATTTTATTTTACTTATCTTATTTATTTATTTGGATCAAACTATGTGAAGGCCATTTTGCGTCATTCATTTACCTCTACAAGTCTCGATACAACTGTCCATACAAAATTTTCTGATCGATTTGGTTTCTTCAGCAAAGTTGTAGGCATTGATTAACACTATTCACAAAAATAGAAATACAAAAATTCAATTTCCCAAAATCTCTTTTTTATATTTTTTGAAGCTTTTTTGATGTGTTTTAAGGAACAAAAACCTGCTTTTTTCAAGCCATAAAGAGATGTGGATGAAATGTTTGCCTCCAAGTTATTTACATGCTTTGTTAAAATTTGTTTTTTTTTTTGTTGGAAAAAATCTGTTTTCAATGATTTTATATTGCAATAATTTGCAAACCTGCCATTTTTTGTTTTTAAAATAGATCATTTTAAAATAACCACCATTTATAGAAAAAAATAGCATTTTTTATATTAGTTAAATATTGTACATCTTTGTCTACCTCTGAAAAAAAAATCAGATAGCTGATAAAATTATCTATAAATTTCATATTTTGGCTTTCAAATCGGACAGTAAGTTGCTGAGAAAGAATAAAAATCGATAAAATTAGGTTTTTTCATTTTCTAAGTGTCATGTAATAAGCACTTAATTTCCACAAAGCGATAGCTTGACAATCATTCGTCTAATTTTAAATTTGAATTACAAAAAAAAAAGTTAAATGTTTCGATATTTCTAAAAAAATATATTAATTTTTGAATGTAGTAAGTTTAGAAATGTTGAAAAATACATGAAAATTTGGTTTTCAATCATTAGCTGAATCACAAAATATTGAAAGGTTTTTTTTTTTTTCATTTTAAACACTGAAAATTTGGAGAATAGTTGTGGAGCTATCGTCTTTTGAAAAATAAATAACCAATTGATAAATTGATAAATTGATAAATTGATAAATTGATAAATTGATAAATTGATAAATTGATAAATTGATACATTGATAAATTGATAAATTGATAAATTGATTAATTGATAAATTGATAAATTGATAAATTGATAAATTGATAAATTGAAAAATTGATATATTGATATATTGATAAATTGATAAATTGATAAATTGATAAATTGATAAATTGATAAATTGATAAATTGATAAATTGATAAATTGATAAATTGATAAATTGATAAATTGATAAATTGATAAATTGATAAATTGATAAATTGATAAATTGATAAATTGATAAATTGATAAATTGAAAAATTGATATATTGATATATTGATAAATTGATAAATTGATAAATTGATAAATTGATATATTGATAAATTGATAAATTGATGAATCGTCAAAATTTTTATCAAGAATCAAGCGTTGAAATCGACGTAACCAGTAATCTTAATATTGAATGAAATAGATCAAAACACTAATTGATCAACTTCGCACCCACAGCTTCCCCTTCCAGTACTTTAATCTTGTAATTGCAAACCTAACCACAACCCACAACACCTCAACGGCAGCTGCAACAAAACGGTCTACTCCACTCGGGTCATAACCGCTCGGCCTGCCCCAACAACACCAGTCGAGCAAACCCATAAATTGCCCTCCTGCCGAAACGGAAGCAAATAATGCTGGTGGATGCTGTGCAGCAAAAAAAAAAAAAAAATACACACGTTAAAATACAGTTACCCCGGATGACCTTGCGAGAGGGTTGACGTTCACGTCATCCAACGCAGCTCGTGGCGCGGCATACGTCACCGAACCTTAATGGGGAGCGTTCAAAGATCTAGATCGTCACGCGCCAACGGCGACGAGACGCAGAGACATGAACTTCAGCGAGTAGGTACTTAAATCTAGGTTCGGTTCATCGACGACGCGGGGGATACTTTAGGAAGAACGCGTCGTCAACTGCCAACTTAGTTGTGGCTGATGACGACGTCCCACTGAGCTGGTGAGGTCTGGCTACGAGCAGAGAGGTAGTGCTCTAAGGCGACTATCAGACAATTCGACAGTTGTGTATTTTTTTGTTTGCCTTATACTTTGTAGGGTCCTTCCCTATGATCAAAGAAGCAATTTTTCATACAAATTTGACAGCTGTTTCATGAGAACGGAATTCCTGATAAATTTGGTATCTTCGGCAAAGTTGTAGGTATAGGTAAGAACAATTCTTCAAATTAACTTCAAGTAATGTACAAAAATGTTGATAAAGTTTTCGAGGTAAGTCAAGTCGTTGAGTGAAAGGAATGGCATGTAGTTCTACAGTACCCCTAATAAGCACTCTGATTTATGGCCAAACTGACCATTTGCTTGTTGTTCGTAGCAATCTAAGAGTTTTTAATGCATTTTCGATAATCTAGAACTTCATCGTAACAATCACATTAATCCGACATGGAATTTTTACGACCCAGAACTAGATCTTCCCCCCGGGGCCAAAACCTGTTTACTTCTCCGGGATGTCGCTCCCGCTCCCAAAGTGCAGGTCAATCTACTGCGCAGTTTGTTCTGCAGCCATCCATTCACTTTTGAGTAAACCAAACAAACAAAAAACGACGAGCACACGTTCTGCGATAGGCTGGGGCGACCGTCCAGGCATCGAACTTTGAACAAAAAACGGGACTGTTGAAAACAATTACCCGACAGTTCGTACAGTCATCAGGGTGAAAGAAAACTGCCAATTGGTTGGATTCGGAAAGTATCGATCATCTCGCGCTTTACAGGTTAATTATTGTTTAAATAAATGACGGTTTGGCCAGAGTCTCCTTCCTGATAAGTGTTCAAAAGTCGGAGGATTCCCAAACTCATCGGAGATAAACGACGCACCCACGATCAAACAGGTTAAGCGGGTTCGGACAATGGCGTGTGAACGTACCGAGTCATGTTATCGTGATCCAGACCTTGATCCCGGGGTGTAAACCTGATGACCGACAGAAAAAAAAGATGATCTTCGAGATGGCAACCAAACGTTCTGACCAAACTAGAACGCCAAGACCGGTTCACTCATGTGGTTTGTTGATTTGTTGGTCCCAGTCTGGGGCAAAACTTTTTGTGGTCGATGGCTTACTTCGAACAAACTTCCGCAATTCTATTATTTTACGCTTCCCACCCCGTAGTAATGTTCTGAGTGCGTTCGCGTTGCCGCGATTCGATACGGGTTAGAAGCTGGGAAACCTGGTCGTGACCGAGCGACACTGGAAACGTTCTATGGTGAACACATGTGGTCCATACCAGCACCATTAATCGATCGATAAATTGGTTGATTGAGTGTGGTGATTTGAGGAGCTATTCTAGAATCTAGAATGGACCCAAACTGGATCAACGATCGGTCAAACTCTTCCTGAACTCTCGACAACGACAACTCGAACAACGCGCGTGTTGCTATGGCAACAAACTTGTTGGTAGCGGTAGATCGTGCATAGATTTAATATCATTTTAATAACAACATCGCGGTGTGCGTTCCGACAAGCTACCCTTTAATCATAAGGTATTAGCCGGTACCGGTGTAAGTGTAAATTGACGCACGTGTGTTTGTGGAAAGAGGAAAGGAGTTGAGTGCTAAGTGTGGGTTAAGAAAGGGCCATTTACTTCCAAGAGAGTTTCATTAGCTATTGTATTGGGTAGTTCTAGGGACAACAAAGAAACAATATCGGTTAAAGAAGGTTTGTATGAAGCCTGACGCTGTGATTGATAACCCACACGACCGTTGAGGCTTGTGAATTTTAGAAGAACAAAGACTGGTATAGTTAAAAACTAACTAGATTGCTTAACTTTGCTCAAATTAAAATTACATTACATTCATCTTCCCAGAAACCGTTCAATTCCAAGCGAAACTTACTTGGGGATATCGAGGAGAATTTCTCTTATACCCTTAAAAAAGTGAAGCACCAGCACCTCCTGTCTACCGAAGCGTAGCTGACGGTAATGGACAGCTGTCACGGTGTTGAGAATCTGTTTCAAGTGTATTAAGGGGTTACATACATGTAGAAAATCACAAAATTTTATATTACAGAACATTTGTTAAGTCCACTCAAAAGATGATTATTTATCACTCCTGAAAGTTTCATGAAGATATTTTATGATTAAACTGAGTAAGAGACGTTATAAGCTCAAAAATTTGCCATGCGCAAAGCGGGCTGTCAAACTTTGTTGGCGTTTTTCTCGAAACCCCGAGTTGATTTACGGGTGCCACGATATCTCGAGATGGGATGGACCAAATTGGCTGAAATTTGAGGTGAAGGCTCTCAAGATGTATCCCGTGTGCATGACGAAGCCCAATTTTTAAAAATTGCTTTTAAAAAAAAATACAAAAATTAGAAACTAACGATTTTTTTATATGAAAAACACAAAAATATTTTTATTTTTTTTAAATAAACTTTTTGAAAATCGGGCTTCGTCATGCTCACGGAATCGATTTAACGAGTCTTCACCAAAATTTTGAGCCGATTTGGTCAAGGCAGTGTTGAGATATCGTGGCACCCGTTTTTTGAAACTGCTAACTTGAAATTACTATATCTCGGTAATGGGGCAACCAAATATCTTCAAATTTGTTTAGTTAGTAGGTGAAAATGTGTATATTAATGCCCTGAAAAAAGAAATTAAAAAAAGTTGAAGCGTGTGCTCACACTAACCTCTGACTTTTTTTTGCCGATATACATGTATGTAACCCCTTAATTAATATTTCCTAGATAATCATCAAATATCTATGACGAAATCCAGTCTGAAATTCGCGAAAATTATATGAAATAAAAATCATAATCCACGTAGTTTAAAATGAAATAAATTAAATAAGCAAAATCAGAAGATAAAATTTTGTGTGTATCAGTCCAGAAAATTCCTTCCAGATCTTTCTCCAAAAGATATTTTTGCGTTAAGCTCTCAACACGCTCCAGGGACCCGGCGTCTCAACGGTTTATTTATAAATATTTTTTTCGGTCAACAATTTGCATAATCCAACCGCGAACACGCAGTTTTGGGCCGGTCGCACACACCTTCTTCTCGTCAGGTAGCTCCCGTGTTTATGTTTGGCAGCTCTATGTTTGGCTTTCCTGTCATGTCTCCCTGGAACCTCCGCGAAGAAGTTGTTTATTTTGATATCCACACACCGTCCGCTTTGGTTTGGCGCGTGGTCAAACTTACTGTAATCTGCGAAACAGGGTTGGACATTACAGCACTTGTTTTATCAGGTTTTGTGATCAGTTAAATAAGATTTTTATTTTGTTTTCAAATTGTTAAAACAAAGAAAATTACATCTTTTCCAACACTGCTTCAAAATTCTTAGCAATTTCTAGAACCAATCTTCCAATTTTGGAATCTCACAATCACCCCCAGAAAGGTGAACAACACCCCCACCTCTCCGCTGTTTGTAGAACTTTTCGACAAGAACTGAACCGTGGCGCATGGTTCATAACTCCAGTCAGTTGAAAAATAAATTAATATTATATAGGTTTAGGTCAGTGAATTGCGCTTTTCTTGTCGGGAGGTTTGTAAGAAGTGTAAAGAACTTGTTTATGATGCCAAATTTTGCGCAGAAATTTTTCGGTTCGAAAATGTCGGCGGAAGGTGTCAAGCTGATGACTCATTTGTTGTTTACAATCAACAAAAGCTTAGTACTTTTTATTCGACAGGAAATAAATCATAATGATTGATGGCTTGATCAAAATTATGACCATTGACGGCGCCTGCCTTGTCAGACTGTAGATCTGAAGAAAGCGGTAAGGTCGTTGATAACGTAACCGAATCGAACTACCCGTTTGTAAGTGTAACTTTACAAATCTTCATGTACAACACCAACACTCCAAACCAACGACTGCAAATAACTACTATAAACAAGCTCATGAAACTTCAATCATAACCCTCACGTCGAATTAGATATTGCCCGGCGATAAGTGTGATTTGTGAGTAATGCATTTTGCAAGAGGGTTTTTTTTTCAGTCGTGATCGGGCTGTTTGACCGTGCCCCGATTGATTATACAGTCGGTCCGGAGATCCAGAGATCCGTGACGCGGCTGACACGCGAAGTTGCGCCGGCACTGTTTTGGCGGATTTTTGAGGGCGTTTGAGCGCGGTGAGACACCGCGAGTGCGTAACACCGCGTTGAGGTTTTAATATTTTTGGGGTCTCGAGCAAACGATGGGCTGGGGAAATTCGGATTGTGAGTCATTTTTTTTTCGGGGACTACCCCGTTTTGTTAGACATTGAAACCCCGGATCGGTTGACGGCGTTATTTAGTTGTGGGAGATTTGTAAGGATTTTGCTATATCATGACGGATAATTGTCAAGTTATCACGAGGAGATTTTCTTGGAAAGTGGCGTTTGACGGTTTTTGGGATTTTCTGATGCTGAACGACTCCATTTAAGATAGTTGATTTGATTTTTAGATGAAGCTGAAGATAAAAGCTACTTTCACTGTTTTTTTTATTAACCAGATAAGTTAGTTAAACCTATTTAAAATCTTAACTTTTCTATTATATATGATAAAGAACATCGTAATTAGCATTGAAGAAGATATGGAAATACAACATAGAAAAAAGGTTATATTACATCTGGGAATAAGTATCTTTTATGTAATAAACTATCTTTGATTTCACCTCTGGAAATGTATAGACTCACAACTTTTAAATCAAGACAAACATTTCAAAAAGGCCTAATATTGAATGTTTGGCCCTTTTGAAATGTTAGTCTTGATTTAAAAAAAATGAAAATATCGTTTTCGGAAAGATCCGAAAATTTCACGAATATTTCATGTTTTAACATAAAAAATCGAACCATTAGTTGCTGAGATATCGACATTACAAAATGGTGGGTTGTTTGGGTGAGACTTAGAAAACATCAATTTTCCTGTTTTTAAATCTTTGCATGGCAATTTCTCAGCAACTAAGGGTCAACAAATTTGATTTTACATCGAAAAATGAAGTGGAAAAATTTGGCGACCAATATTTCGATTTTTTGAAAAAATCAGTATTGATTCAAAAATTTATAAGTTGGTCAAAGATTTTTTGCCCATTCTAGAAATTTCTGTAGAGTTGGCATTTGATGTCCCTTAAAACATATCAGAAAATAAAAAAAATAAAAGTAGTGTTTGTTTGCAAATCAAGTTTTAGTAACAAAAAGTGAAATTAAAAATCACCAAAATGTTTTACCGTGCATAATATATTTTTTTTTAGTGTAGTCCTAATCCATACCTACAACTTTGCCGAAGACACCAAATCGATCAAAAAATCCTTTCATAGATACAGATTTTCAAATTTTCATAAATCATTTTTGTATGGACAGCTGCCAAATTTGTATGGAAAATTATATGGACAAACTAATGATGCAAAATGGCTTCTTTGGACATACCGAAAGCACCAAAAAAGTTTCAGCCAGATTAAAAAATACAAAAAAGACGAATGACTGAAATCTCAGAGAATTGAATAGTACCATTTTTTTTTGTAATAAAAAGTATTGGAAACATCTCATTCTCACAGTCACTAAAACATCACAAAATGACAAACAAGTGTTATTGCTTTTTCACAGTGAAAAAATCATGGTTATATTACAAAGAAAAATGCTGGAAAAAATCACATCTTTCAATGATGAATTGAGGAAAAATTAAAATGAAAAAGTGATAATACATAAAACGGTTAACAAAAGACTCTATTTTTTACATTGTACAAATATCTTTTTTTCAACAAGCCGCGTGAAATTTAGCTGTTTAGCTTTTTTAGCTGTTATCACACAGAAAAAAAAACGGTAATATTCATCAGAGAATGGTGATAGATTTTGTGTAAAAAAATGTGTAGCATAAGAAATGGAATTGGTTAATTTTCATCAGTCTCTGTTAAATTTTCATCTGGTTCACACATTCATAAGGTAAAATTATTAATTAATTCAACCAACCAAATTTTCAAGCGGAAAAAAATATCTACACAGAAAAAAATTTGAATTTACTCGACACGGAAAAAATGTAAACTTGGTTGATGTAAACTTGAGATTCGTTATAAACGGTTGAATCGCATGTAAAACCATGTGTTTACGTATAATTTGTTGCAAATTTACTGTTGAGACGAATTTCGGGCTCTTTTCAGCAATTTAACACCGTTGATTTTTAAGTGTAAGGAATCGCTAAAAGCTATAATTAATTCATTAGATTTAAGTACAATTTTAAGTTAGATTCTACTTACATCGGTCACCCTAGTTCAACACTGTATTTAACAATCTCTCACAGAGAATAAACCAGATTTGCGGGCAACTATAATAAGTAATAATTTTAAGCTAATTTATAATTTTCTAGTTATTTCTTTTTCCGTTTAACTCACGCACAAATAACCCCAATTGCCGGCCACTTTGCAGAGGAGCCGATGAGAAGTGCAGTTCAGCTTTGGTCTTCCTAATTTAGTTAAGTTTAGGATTAGTTTTAGCTAGGCATTATTTTCTCCACAAACTACTCACAGGCAGCACAGTACACTGTAAAGCAGTTACAAGTAGCAAACAATTTCGTCTGCTAAATACCGCACAAATTTTCCACCTTCCAAATCACACCTGATCGCGCAACTTTCGCTTTGTTTGTAAACAAACTTTCACTCTTCCACCTCTGACGTTTCTTCGCGCAGATGTCACAGTCTGCCCGAGAAATAATTCCTCGACGAAGGTCGCCGTACCTCGATTGTACTTTGCCTTCTTGTTCCCGCCGAGGGGCTTTCTGCAGCGACGTTGGTTGCGCCGCGTCGGAACAGTTCCCCGACCCGTTAAGCTGGTTTGGTACCTCCGGCTCCGGCTTACACCCATCCATTTCCGAGCGCGCTAGGTTTGCCGCACCTAGAACTCTTACACCTGGTGTCTGAGTGTTCCTCCGATCGCGTACGTTCGTCGTAGACTTCCTCTGACCCTCTCCTATTCCTTGCCATCCACGCTTCTTCAGTTGATTCTTGTTCCTACTCACGAAATTCTCCCTTCCGGCCAGAACGAGTTGTGCGAGTAGATCGTGCCGTTTTGTTGGAACTTTCTTCCTCGGATCGGTTTTGTCTGAACCATCGCACTTCACGAGATCGCTCGCCCCGACCCGTGTGAGAACCGCATTGAAGTTCTTCAGCGTTTCGAGGCACTGGTTGGCCTGTTTCTTCTGCTCCTGGGTCCTCTCGACTTCCGCCAACTCCGTCCCAGATTCCTTCTGGCCATGCCACTTCTGATCGTCCTGACACTCGTACTGCTTGCCGTAAACCGTCCATCCGAGTCGCGATCTTGCCGCAATTGGTTCTCCAGGTTGCCCTTCCTGGACCTTAAGCATCGTCGTCACATGCACGTTGTCGTTGCCGATGAGAATGCGTGGCATAGCGTTGTTGTAGTCCTTCACCGGCAAGCCCTGCAGATGCGGGAATGTCTTAGCCAGCTCCGAGTACCGCAACGACTGTCGAGGCAGATCCAGCTTTCTGACCGTCCGCACGTCGTTCAGCGCGTATCTGGCACCTTTTTCACCATCGGAAATCTCCAGCGTGATTCGCTGGGACTCCGATTCGGTGCGCTTGACGTTCGCTGTCCACTGCAAGCACAGCGGAAGCACCTCACCCTCGACGCCGAGTTCCTTCGCAATCTCCTCGTCCACCATCGTCCGCGACGATCCGTCATCCAGAAATGCGTAGGCCGACACTGAACGTTCGTTTGCGTGCAGCTCTACTGGGATGATACGGAAAAGCGCCGTCTTCCCGGCGTAATGATGGTTGGTGATAGAGTTTGATTCGAACGCTTTCGACTCATCCTTCTCCCGCTTCGGCCCAGCGTGCTTCGGCTCCGTTTCATCCGGCATCTGCTTCAAATGCAGCAGAACATGGTGCTGCTTTTGGCACCCGTCGATCCCACATTTATCGCTGGTTCGACACGGTTTTGTCCCGTGAACTCCCAAACAGCCGCGACACAGCCTAAACTTATCGACAATCTTCCAGCGTTCCTCTAGCGCCTTTTTGGCGAACTCGGCACAGTCTTTCATGCGGTGCTTGATGTCCTTGCAGACGAAGCACGCTGCTGCAGCTTTCTTCTCTGCTTCTTCTTTGACCAGCGTCCGTGGCATCTCTTCGGCAGAATGCGCACCGCAGAAGTCTTTGTCCTTGCCGCCCTTGTCCGGTTTCGCACCTCGCGTATGCTGTTGTTGCTGTTTGAAGCCGTAGCTGAGCGTCACGTCCGATGCCGCTTTCATCAACGCCGACGTGTAGCGCGCAAACGCAGAGACGTTGACTTTTTCGCACCGCTCCTTATACAGCGACCAGTCCAATCTCGCACTTGGTGGCAACTTCTCCACCAACTCAAACAACAGCATCGGGTTGTTCAAGTGTGCTTCGTGTCCACCGGCCTCCAGATGATCACACAAGTGCTGAACCGCCAAGCCGTAGTCGATGTACGACTCTAGCCGATCCGCTTTCGGCGCGGGTGCGCTACGCACCTTTTCCAGCAGCGTGTGTATAAGGATCTCCGGTCTGCCGAATAGCATTTCCAGCATTGCGATCGCATGTGGAACTCCCGCCGGATGTAGTAAACGACCTCGCACCCTTTCGTACGCGTATCCTCTCACGAACTTCTGCAATCTGGACAAGTTCTCCGCGTTCGAATACCCGCAAGCATTCGTCGTGTTGACGTAGGCGCTGATAAACAGCGGCCAGTCCTCCGGATTTCCCGTAAACACGGGTAACTCCCTTGAGATCACCTGCCTGGCCACGAGCTGTTGCGCCGTCGGACCACAGTAGACTTCCGGTGGGGTTTCGAAGAAGTCAGCGTTCCGATTCCCTTGGTGGCTGTGATACCCCTCTGGCAGCGTTGATTCCTTCTGTCCAGTAGACTTCGGAACGGGCGTCAGATCACCTCCTGTTGGGACTGCTTCAGTCCCAGTCTGCGACTGCGAATGTCCACCAGCTGGCGGCTGTGGACCCGGTTGAGTTCCGGAGTTCGTTTTCTGTGCATACCCTTGGACACTATTCCCACTTACTTCCGGCTTCGCAAATGGTAGACTTGACAGAGGACTCTGGATCAGACTGGTGGGCTTGACAGAGGTATCGTTGGGGGGAAGAGGGGTAGAATGCTTGGGATGAGGAGAAAGATCCGCAGTACTTGGTCCCGGAGCTACTTCCGGTACAAGTGGCTTCGTGGCACGTGTCGGCACAATGATATCTGATACCCTTCCTATAAACCCTCCTAACGTCGACTGAACTCCTGACTCATTCAAGGAGATTCCCGCTAACGCCCTATCCAGAACGGATCCATCACCAGCCGGTCGTTCCACCTGACTAGTGCTTGTCCTGGATGTCGTCGGGTTTCTCCCCTGCTGACCAGTTCCAGCTGCAGTCTCCGCCGGGCCTATACGTGTCGAGCTCAGAGTTTGTTGTTCTTGCCATAGCCTAACCTTACTGCGTGAGCTTTGCTCCGAAGCCACACTCTTACCGTCGTCTTCTTCTTCCGCTCGTTCGATCTCCTCCATCAACCGGAAAGTCTCTTCGAGCGCTTCCGTTTCCACCTGCAGTTTCAGGGCCGCGAGTTCTGCTTCCTGCCGTTGCTTCCTCGCCGCGCGCTCTGCATCTTGCTGCTGCTTCTGGACCGCAAGCTCCGCTTCCCGCTGTTTTTCTTCCATCTCCAGACGCAGCAACGCGAGCTTCTTCTGCTCTTCCAGCTTTTGCAGCTTCAGCTCGGCCAACCTGGTTCGTACCCCGGTAGCCGACCGGACAGTACTTGCACCCGATCGAGCAGAACCTGCCTTCGAAATTCTCGCCTTCTCGGGCACCAAAGGCGCCGGATTGGATGGATACTGGCAGCGGGGGCAGATAACCGAACGGTCCTGCAACACGACGCTGTTGCTTGTTGCAATGCACTCGAAATGCAACCACGATCCGCACCTGCAGCAGTTCGCCATCCTGTCCGTGTCCGGCTGCTCGCATACTGGGCAATTGGTCATTCTCTATCGTAGATACTCGGTCGATCTTTTAGATTATGTTGAGACGAATTTCGGGCTCTTTTCAGCAATTTAACACCGTTGATTTTTAAGTGTAAGGAATCGCTAAAAGCTATAATTAATTCATTAGATTTAAGTACAATTTTAAGTTAGATTCTACTTACATCGGTCACCCTAGTTCAACACTGTATTTAACAATCTCTCACAGAGAATAAACCAGATTTGCGGGCAACTATAATAAGTAATAATTTTAAGCTAATTTATAATTTTCTAGTTATTTCTTTTTCCGTTTAACTCACGCACAAATAACCCCAATTGCCGGCCACTTTGCAGAGGAGCCGATGAGAAGTGCAGTTCAGCTTTGGTCTTCCTAATTTAGTTAAGTTTAGGATTAGTTTTAGCTAGGCATTATTTTCTCCAAAAACTACTCACAGGCAGCACAGTACACTGTAAAGCAGTTACAAGTAGCAAACAATATCGTCTGCTAAATACCGCACAAATTTTCCACCTTCCAAATCACACCTGATCGCGCAACTTTCGCTTTGTTTGTAAACAAACTTTCACTCTTCCACCTCTGACGTTTCTTCGCGCAGATGTCACAGTCTGCCCGAGAAATAATTCCTCGACGAAGGTCGCCGTACCTCGATTGTACTTTGCCTTCTTGTTCCCGCCGAGGGGCTTTCTGCAGCGACGTTGGTTGCGCCGCGTCGGAACATTTACATCAAGCTGCATTTAAATTTAAATGTTTAATGACGTGTAAAAGTGTTACATCATTAATGATGTAACATAAGGATTTTTTTTGTGTGTACCATTCAAAATTAAATTGATGTATAAAATACAAAAATTCAGAAATTTGTATGACCCATTAGGGTGTAATATCAAAATCGATTTTCCAGCACAGCATTATTTTAGTTCCTTTTGGGGTCCTAAACAACTCCCCAAAGTTTGGTAACGATTGGTTTAGTCCTCACTTTGCGCAAAGCGATTCAATTTTCCATACAAATTTGTATGGGAAAAATCATTTTTTGAATTTTGATATTTAAAAAATCCAAGTTTCACGCTATACCAAAACCGGATTCATATTCGGATGCTCTGGAATGTTCCCTACAACTTTCCCCAAGAGAGTATGGTGATAACTTGCTCCTGAAAGAAGATACAGCGTCTTCAAAACTCGTCTAAAACGTGGTTTTCGATCAAAAAACACGTTTTAGACGAGTTTTGCACACGCTGTATCTTTTTATAGGAGCAAGTTAGCACCATACTCTCTTCGGGAAAGTTGTAGAGCACATTCCAGAGCATCCGAATATGAATCCGATTTTGATATACACTAAATCCCCCATGTGCGCTCTTTTTGGGGGGGCGCACACCGGGGGAGAGCGCAATTCGGGGGAGCGTTATTTCGGGGTTTGAGCGCAAACGGGGGGAGCGTTATTTCGGGGTTTGAGCGCAAATCGGGGGAGCGTTATTGCGGGGTTTTGGCGTAAAATGGGGTTTTCTTTTTAAATGTACTTGATTTACATATAAATGAAATATTTGTATAAAGGGTCATCCACAAAACACGGATAAGGGGCCATCCACAAATCTGGGTATCCAAGAACTCCCGGAAGTCATGCCCTAGATATCTACTTGATCAACGGGGGTCTATATGGGTGTATTAACCATCGGTATAGCTTCAGGTAGCTTCAGTGAACCACGATGGATATTCTGGGTTACGTTGGATTGTTATGGGCCCTCCAGGAACTTCCGGGAGGTATGACCTGATGATCTACCTGATCAACGGGGGTCTATATGGGTGTATTAGCCATCGGTATAGCTTCCGGTAGCTTCAGTGAACCACAATGGTTATTCTGGATTACGTTAAATTGTTATGGGTCCTCCAGGAACTCCCGCAAGTTATGACCTGATGATCTACCTGATCAACGGGGGTCTATATGAGTGTATTAACCATCGGTATAGCTTCAGGTAGCTTCAGTGAACCACGATGGATCTTCTGGGTTACGTTGGATTGTTATGGGCCCTCCAGGAACTCCCGGGAGTTATGACCTGATGATCTACCTGATCAACGGGGGTCTATATGGGTGTATTAGCCATCGGTATAGCTTCCGGTAGCTTCAGTGAACCACAATGGATATTCTGGATTACGTTAAATTGTTATGGGTCCTCCAGGAACTCCCGGAAGTTATGACCTGATGATCTACCTGATCAACGGGGGTCTATATGAGTGTATTAACCATCGGTATAGCTTCAGGTAGGTTCAGTGCACCACGATGGATATTCTGGGTTACGTTGGATTGTTATGGGCCCTCCAGGAACTCCCGGGAGTAACGACCTGATGATCTACCTGATCAACGCGGGTCTATATGGGTGTATTAATCATCGGTATAGCTTCAGGTAGCTTCACTGAACCACGATGGATGCTCTGGAGTTCGTTGGATTATTATAGGTCATCCAGGAACTCCTGGAAGTGATGGCCAGATGATCAACTTGATCGACGGGGGTCTACATGGGTGCATTATCATCGGTATAGCTTAAGGTAACTTTAGTGGACAACGATGTATACTCTGTAGCTTGTTGGAATGTTAAGGGTTTTCCAGAAATTTAGGAAGTCATGGCCTGGGTGTCTACTTAAACCAGACCATGACTTAAGGGAATTCCTGGATGACCTAGAACAATTACCGATGATTAATTCATCCATATAAACCTCCGTTGATCTGGTAGATATCCAGGTCATGACTTCCAGGAGTTCCTTGACGATCTATAATAATCCAACGTACCTCAGAGTATCCTTCGTGGTTCAGTGAATTTACCTGAAGCTATACCGATGATTAATGTATTCATATAGGCCCCGTTGATCAGGTAGATCATCAGGTCATAACTCCCGAGAGTTCCTGGAGGACCCATAACAATCCAACGTAACCTAGAAGATCCATCGTGGTTCACTGAAGCTACCTGAAGCTATACCGATGGTTATTACACTCATATAGACCCCCGTTGATCAAGTAGATCATCAGGTCTTAACTCCCGGGAGTTCCTGGAGGACCCATAACAATCCAACCTAACCCAGAATATCCATCGTGGTTCACTGAAGTTACCGGAAGCTATACCGATGGTTAATATACCCATATAGACCCCCGTTGATAAGGTAGATCATCAGGTCATAACTTCCGGGAGTTCCTGGAGGGCCCATAACAATCCAACGTAACCTAGAAGATCCATCGTGGTTCACTGAAGCTACCTGAAGCTATACCGATGATGAATATACCCATATAGACCCGCGTTGATCAGGTAGATCATCAGGTCATAACTCCCGGGAGTTCCTGGAGGGCCCATAACAATCCAACGTAACCTAGAAGATCCATCGTGGTGCACTGAAGCTACCTGAAGCTATACCGATGGTTAATACACTCATATAGACCCCCGTTGATCAGGTAGATCATTAGGTCATAACTCCCGGAGTTCCTGGAGGGCCCATAACAATCCAACGTAACCCAGAATATCCATCGTGGTGCACTGAAGCTACCTGAAGCTATACCGATGGTTAATACACTCATATAGACCCCCGTTGATCAGGTAGATCATCAGGTCATTACTCCCGGGAGTTCCTGGAAGACCCATAACAATCCAACGTAACCCAGAATATCCATCGTGGTTCACTGAAGCTACCGGAAGCTATACCGATGGTTAAAACACCCATATAGACCTCCGTTGATCAGGTACATCATCAGGTCATACCTCCCGGGAGTTTCTGGAGGACCCATAACAATCCAACATGGCGAACGGTATTCATCGTGGTTCACTGAAGCTACCTGAAGCTATACCGATGGTTAGTTCACCCATATAGACCCCCGTTGATCAAGTAGATATCTAGGGCATGACTTCCGGGAGTTCTTGGAAACCCAGATTTATGGATGGCCCCTTATCCGTGTTTTGTGGATAACCCCTTATACAAATATTTCATTTATATGTAAATCAAGTACATTTAAACAGAGAACCCCATTTTACGCCAAAACCCCGCAATAACGCTCCCCCGATTTGCGCCACTTAGAGCGTTATTTGGGGGGAGCGTTATTTCGGGGTTTGAGCGCAATTCGGGGGGCGCAAAACGGGGGAGGCGCAATCGGGGGGAGCGTATTTAGGGGATTTAGTGTAGCGTGAAACGTGGATTTTTAAATATCATAATTCGAAAAAAATAGTTTTTCCCATTCAAATTTGTATGGAAAATTGAATCGCTTTGCGCAAAGTGGAGACTTAACCATTCGTTCCCAAACTTTTGGGAGTAGTTAAGGACCCTAAAAGGAACCAAAAAGTTGCTGTGCTAGCTAACTTTGGACAACTTTATTTTTTCCATACAACCATATTACACCCTAATGACCCATGATGCCGGTATTTTAGAAATACGATGTTTTGTGAAATATATAGGGACCATCCACAAACCACGTGGACACTTTAAGGGGGGGGGGGGGGGGGTATGCGATTGTCCACGCTCCATACAAAAAAGATTTTTTATGTATGAACAATTTTCCACGAAGGGGGGGGGGGGGTTGAGATTCCCAAAAAGGTGCCCACGTGGTTTATGGATGGTCCCTGTTGCGACGGAGCGCGTCCCTCGTACGGCGCCGAAGCAACCCCCTGTTTTGCGTAGTGTCAGTGTTTGTTATTGTTTATATGGTGCCCGTGCTGTCGCTAATCAAGAGCAGAAAAGTTGAAAACATTCTGAGTTAGCGGGAGCACGGGCGCAGCGAAGAAGAGTAGCTGTGAAAAAACACCGAACTTGTAAGTAAATTGTTATTTGTGAATATCTGTGTGATTAATTGACTAAATAAAATGATTTAGTTTTGTAGCGAGTGGAAAATAAGTGTTTTTATTACGCCACTCCGCTCACAGAACCGGTGCCCGGTTCGACATCACCCCGCGACTCAACAGTCCCATAATAAGTTTTGACGATAGCTGAGATTATTTGGCTTAAGAAGGTTCATTATAATAAGATATTTCTCCGCCAACTCACACAAAACAAGTTTTTGGCCATTCTTCTTGAGAAAAAAAAAGTTACTAAAAAATAAGCATGCTTCATATTTCTTTATACATATTTCAATTTTAACAGTGTAAAACTAACTTAATCCACCTTTGTGGTTGATGCCTTCCTCACTTTTTGACAAAAATGGGTAATATGAGTGGTTTCAGTTTTTCTGAGATCCAAAAAAAAAGAACACAATATATAACTTATGTGGCAATAACTCGATACAGGGTTGTTAGTTCTTCAATGTTTTGGACTCATTGGAAAGTCCTTTCAATTACCTAACCAACGGTCGGATGTTGGATCCGGACATAGTTTACATACATTTAAGTGAGATCCGGCTTCAAAAAAAGTACATAAATATCACTCAAGTGGTCATAACTCGAGACAGGGTTGCCAGATCTTCAATGTTTTGGACTCATTGAAAAGGCCTTTCGATAACCTTACCAACGATGGGTCGGATGATGGATCTGGACATAGTTTACATACATTTAAGTGAGATCCGGCTTCAAAAAAGTACATAAATATCACTCAAGTGGTCATAACTCGAGACAGGGTTGCCAGATCTTTAATGTTTTAGACTCATTGGAAAGGCCTTTCAATTACCTAACCAGCGATGGGTCGAATGATGGATCCGGACATATTTTACATACATTTAAGTGAGATCCGGCTTCAAAAAAGTACATAAATATCACTCAAGTGGTCATAACTCGAGACAGGGTTGCCAGATCTTCAATGTTTTGGACTCTTTGGAAAGGCCTTTCAATTACCTAACCAATGATTGGTCAGGTGATGGATCCGGACATAGTTTACATACATTTAAGTGAGATCCGGCTTCAAAAAAGTAAACGAATATCACTTAAGTGGTCATAACTCGAAACTGGGTTGTCAGATTTTCAATGTTTTGGACTCATTGGAAAGGCCTTTCAATTACCTAACCAACAATTGGTCGAATGATGGATCTGGGTATAGTTTACATACATTTAAGTGAGATCCGGTTTAAAAAAAACTACATAAATATCACTTAAGTAGTCATAACTCGAAACTGGGTTGCCAGATCTTCAATGTTTTGAACTCATTGGAAAGGCCTTTCAATTACCTAACCAACGATGGGTCGTATGATAGATCCGGACATAGTTTACATACATTTAAAAGAGATCCGGCTTCAAAAAAGTACATAAATTTTACTTAAGTGGTCATAACTCGAGACAGATCTTCAATATTTTGGACTCATTAGAAAGGCCTTTCAATTGCCTAACCAATGATTGGTCGGATGATGGATCCGGACACAGTTTACATACATTTAAGCGAGATCCGGCTTCAAAAAAGCACATAAATATCACTTAAGTGGTCATAACTCGAGACAGGGTTGCCAGATCTTCGATGTTTTGGACTCATTAGAAAGGCCTTTCAAATACCTAACCAACGATGGGTCGGATGATGGATCCGGATATTGTTTACATGCACATAATTGAGATCCGGGTATTTGTGAAAACACATTATTAAACATAACTTTTGAACTACTTATCAAAACTTCAAACAATTCAATAGCGATGTATGGGACCCTTAACCAAGTCGAATGCAACTGGTTCGATCAAAATCGGTTCAGTCAGTGCTGAGAAAACTCAGTGAGAATTTTGGTCACATACATACATACACACACATACACACACACATACACACACACATACACACACACAGACATTTGTTCAGTTTTCGATTCTGAGTCGATATGTATACATGAAGGTGGGCCTAGGAGCTTTTAATAAAAAGTTCATTTTCAGAGCAGGACTATAGCCTTACCTCAGTGAGGAAGGCAAAAAGAAAAAGCAAAAAAATTGCTTAAGATCCAAAAATCTGAAAGCAGACATATAATTGTTTAAATCTAAACAGAGATTGCCATTTTCACGCAAAAATATCTAGAAAAAGAAAAAGAAGAGAATAAAGTTCTAGAAGTTTTGGTTAAAGAAATTAACGATTTTAGGATAAAAGGAGAACAGCTATTCGCGTAACGTGTTACCTCAAATGTGCAAAATGTCGTGCAAAATGTACACAATGGTTTAATTTTGTAGTGAAAAGAAATAAAATTATGATGAGCTATTTTATATCCTCACTTATATGACAGTAAAAAGGTTCTAAGCGCATTGAAATGCATGTCACATTCCCAAAGCAGTTGTAAAGAAATCAATCAAAAATAAAATATGTTGGAGCCCATTGTTTATTATTCTTCTCCGGTACATATTTGTATAATGGGCAGCACGGCACAATTGTCGAGATTCTGGACACGTCTTGTTTATCGGAGCCATACGTGAACATTACGCACAAATGTTTGAACGGGACCGTGGTGTAGGGGTAAGCGTGATTGCCTCTCACCCAGTCGGCCTGGGTTCGATCCCAGACGGTCCCGGTGGCATTTTTCGAGACGAGATTTGTCTGATCACGCCTTCCGTCGGAAGGGAAGTAAATGTTGGTCCCGGACTAACCTAAAAAAGGTTAGGTCGTTAGCTCAGTCCAGGTGTAGGAGTCGTCTCCCTGGGTCCTGCCTCGGTGGAGTCGCTGGTAGGCAGTTGGACTAACAATCCAAAGGTCGTCAGTTCGAATCCCGGGGTAGATGGAAGCTAAAGTGTAAAAAGAGGTTTGCAATTGCCTCAACAATCAAGCCTTCGAACACCTAGTTTCGAGTAGGAATCTCGCAATCGAGAACGCCAAGGCAATGCTGTAGAGCGAATAATTTGATTTGATTTTTTTTTTGTTTGAACGGCACAAGCCAAACCGGCTTGCAGCATTTTCATGCTAGAAATAACAAATACTTGTATTAAATTGAAAGTATTTTCCAATATTTTTATCAAAACTACAAAACAAGTAGAGTTTTCAGAAGAGAAGAGACTGCTTCCCAAGTAACAAATGATATGCTTAGTATTCTTATAAGTTTTTATTAAAGTTTTAAAAAGTGCAATAAAGTATTACTAAAGCTTTGATTTAAACCTACTTGTTTTATGGTCACAAAACTTAATAATAGTTTCAAGATTTCTTCAAGATAATGCTAAGAATTTTATATTAGGTTTTAATTTGGTTTTATTCCTTACACTTCAAACTATCTTGAAGAGGTTGTTTTGTTGCTAAATGACTTTATCGAAGTCTGCCTTAAATCAATCCCGTCTTCAAAGAGCATTTTTACAATCCTGTAAGACTTAAACTGTCAGTATCTCTGCAACTTCGTTCTGTGCAGAACGTGAAGCTGTTCCCTAAACAATTATTCATGAATATTCAGTTAGATTATTCATTGTTACGTTCAAGGTGTAATAAAAATGGCTTTTTGTTGTTTCTTATTGTGTTTTAGTTTTGATGAAAAGAATAATATATAATATTTTCCTGAAATAGTTAATACTGTTGTGTGCCTTGGAATTGGCTCCAAAAAAGTGCTTTTAAAGATTTAGTGAATTTTTATTTCACCTTTAAACACATCCGACTCTGCCTGCGGTTTTTACATTGTGGGAAATAATTCTATATTAAAAAATAATAATTTGAATTTATTTCCGATAAAGTGTGCTTGGTTGATAGTTTTTGGGGAACACTTCTGGAGCGTCATTTGGAAAGGTCGCAAAAGCATTTTGATAGCTGGAACTGTTTTGCAAATTCTGAAACAACAGGTAGGGGAGAGTGGGGAGACTTGATCCCCGGGGACACTTGATCCCAAGCCTGTATCTCGTCAGCATGTGGGTAAAACAATTAGCGTTGTTCTAGAAAGTTGTGCGAAATTGACTAAAACTCATTGTAGAAAACAAAGAAAAAAAATAAAAAATGCTTAGATTGAGTTACACACATATTTCTAAAAAGTGCTGCAAAAAACTTCCAAGAGATCTTTTTTCTTTGTTTTGATAAGTATAGAAAACACTCAAAAATTATTCAAAAAAATATTTTTTATGCATGAATTGTTTGATAAACATATCAACTCCAAAACCCTTACGCATTTGACGTTAAATTTATCGTCATACTATTTTTACAATTAATTGTTTAAAAAAGTGCGTTTAGGGAGACTTGATCCCTGCATTTTTTCAGTCACTGGAATCAGCCTCAAGATTAAATTTTTGGGCTGGGTTTTCTTACATAGTTTCCTTTAGTATAGTTGTACATAACTTAATGCAGTTTGAACCATTTTTCAAAAGTTTTGTAAACAAAATTACCAGCTTTTGTAAACATGCTCAATTTTGGTCTAAAAAAGAAAATTTTAAGTTTTTAAATATTTTGCATGCTAAACTTGTTATATTTTGAACACAAACGTACAGGTTTAATGTCAAATTGCTGGAACTTATAGAAAATTAACAGTTTGGATGAATAAGAAACATTTAGCTTTAGATTTCTTAAAAATATTGAAAGGGGGATCAAATTACCCCCAACATTTTGAACATGCCGGTTTAAAATATTTTTTTAAAACGCTTGGCATGATTCGAAGAGTTTATCTGATGAAATACCCTTATCAGCCAAACATAGTTGAATGTTTAAGCTTTCAATTCATGCAAAAAGTTCAAAGTTTTGTGAGAAATTGACAGAGTTATGTGCGATACAAAAAAAGGGGATCAAGTCTCCCCACTCTCCCCTAACTATTTAACAAAACCCGTAATGTTAAAAGGTAACCGGGAAGCCAGCTTTTGTGTTGTGAAAATGTTACCTTTTGTATCGAAACTTGTTCCAGCAGTCAAAATGCTTATCCGCCATTTTCCCGTGTTGCTACATGTCTGCAGACTATTGAGATTTAACAAGGACTGGCATAAATACTTAAGGTATACAAAAGGCTATCCATAAAACTTTATATTCGTAAATTAGTCTTCGATAAAACCCATCAGATCTAGTTTTGTGTATTGTTACGCCCAATAATTGACAGTTGCGCTCAAGGTGTCATTTGTGCTATTGTTGCAGTTTTTTGTATTTTTTTTTGTGAATAACTATTTCAACCAATAATATGGTCTTTTTGTACTGTCTACTTGTGTAAGTGAAGGGAAAAGTAAAAAAAAAACTGCGGTAAATGTTGTGACGATCACTTAACAATAGTGATAATAAGTGCAGTGTTTATAAAGCTACACGAATAAAGTTGCGTCAGTTGGTTCTTCATTAAGTGATCTTATGTGTGTTCATGCTGTATGTTTTTTGAATGAATAAATATCGTTGAAAAGCAAAAAAAAAACCTTTCTGTTTTTAATTCAGTTATTTTGAAATTTAATTTCTCCACCAACGAAGGCGATCTACTTGCAGCTGAAAAAGTTGCATGTGCTACGGTCACGCCAAGTGCGATATAATCTTGTAGAAAACCATGATAAAACGTTTTGGTTCTGATTAAAGTCCTTATAAGTCTTTTATAAATCTGGTATGTTCTGGCTAGTTTTGGGGCAGAACTGCTCAAGAATGAATAGATTTAAAATATATTTAATCAAGAGCATTTATACTTATCGAATTTCGCCATATTGCTGAAAGAAGCAAGGGACAAAAAAACGCAGCCATATTGAATTTGGAAGCAACAACAAGCAAAAATTATTATTTTTTGAAAAAATAACCACTTTTTTTCAGGGAATTGAAAGTGCTCACACTAATTTTTCGAGCTATCTTTGAAAATTGGTCGATGATTTTTTTTTGCATAACTGTTGTGGCTTATTATAAGTATAAACTTCAACAAATATTTCTTAGTTACAATAAATAATATTGCCAAATTATTATCATCTGCCATCAGTCATTGTATTTGCGTGTAAGAATAATTTATTTTAATCAAGTAAATTTGTATGTCATTCCCTCTGATATACAACCTTTTGGTTTTACTGCAAAACAAATAAATAAATACTTCATGCCCTGATATAGCATTCAAGAATAATTACAGACTTCAAGAAAACCTTTTTCCAAGCCAAGCAGTTTTAATCTTGTTTTGAAGAGCTCTATAATGTATTTATAAAGCACACATTAAAACTGGTAAGTTTTAACATGCTCCTCAAAAATACTCTTGATAACCTCCTAAAATAGTCCATTTTGGATTTAATGTTGATTTAACTGGTATTTAACTCAGCATGTAGGACCATAAAGCATTTCATTTGAATTTTCTTAAGAATTCTACAGAAACTCTTAGAGACTATTACAAAACTGAAATTGTTACTTGGGCTTACAAATAATTCTTCAATTTGACCATCTAGAATCAAAGTGCCGCCTAGAAACTAAACGTGACCTTCTTATCAGTGTTTGATCCCACTATTTAAAGATTTGACAAGCCCTCATTTCAAGTACAATATCAGTTTCTATGCCACACGAGACTCCAAACCTCGTGGTCCACATCCACACTGACTCTATAGAACTTCAATCGCTGCTTAAGTTCACCTAGTTTTCATTCGGTTTCAGTACTGTACCATCGATACACCGATCCCATATTAAATGTAATGAATTCACACGATCGCGCTGGCTCATCAAGGGGCCGGTCTAATTATCCCATTCGCGAAAACGATAAAGATGCCCACCTTATATAACTCCACAGTACCCCCACACTCCGGTTGAGAAAGAAAAACTCAAGACCCAGTGAGCCTTTACAGCTCATGTGGTCGATGGTGTAGTGATCTGTTGGCACAGTTTAAGACCTTAAATAGAAGACCCACGTGAGTGACAGTTGAATTGACATCTCTTTCCTCTTTGTTGGGGCATGATCTGGTGCGAACTTTTTCAGTCTCTTGAGGACCTTAATTTCCAAAAATGAAGTCATGACAAGGGCGCACAACGCCAACCAGATGAAGAGGCGCCGCCGCGCGTTGATTTAATTACCTGACCAAGTACATGAGCAGCTGCTTCGGCGGAATACACTCGTAGTCCCCGGCCGTAGCCGACTCCATCTCGATCTTGCGGGCCGCTAGGCGCCTGTTGGCCGCGGCCGGCGTCTTCATCGACGCCTCGAAGATGGCGAGCCGTTTGCGAAAGTAGGCCCGGGTTTGCTTTTCGTCCGCGAACTGGCTCAGGTCGATTTCTTCCTCGTCGGCTTCATCCTCGGTGGAGTCCAGCTGACCGAGGTCGGACGAGTCCTTCCGGCAGTTGGCCCGGTACGGATCTTCCGACACCATGCGCGAAACCTGCCCATTGGTGGGCTTTTGGTGGTGCTGGTTGCCGAACTGACCTCCGCAGGTCAGCAGGTCCACGAGCGACGACGCACTGCTCATCACTGATCCGCTACCAATCACTGATCAAAAGTGTGTTCAAAAAATCTCCTACGCCGAAGTGGCTTCAAATATCAATCGAGTTCTCACTAATTCACACGTCTTCTTCTGTTGACCAAATATTTCACGATCTCTCCACGATCCCGAAAACCTGACCGCCTTGTTTCGACTTTTACTTAAGACTGAACGCGGAAAAGTCCAAATCAAAACACGACCCCCGCGAATCTCCGTACGGGGCTGCACTTGCACCTTAAGTTTCTCGCTCTCTCACTCTCTCGTAGTTCTCTCGCGCAACGGCTTAGTAGAGAACCGCCAGGCCCCCTCTCGCGTAGCCGGTTTCGGGAACGGCCGTAGGGGGAACGACGGTCGGTTGGTGGTGGTACTTTCCCAAGATCAAGGTCGTTCGGCGCGGTCTAATGGTGTGCCCGGCGGATGGTTGAGGTTAGTCACTCCCGGAATGGTCGGCGGCGGTTGTGGTGATCGAGGTGGCGGCGACAGCTAAGAAGATGAACGAAGTGCTTTGTTTTATGCGCGTTGTTTTGCGGCTGAACGGGCTGAAAACGGTTCGGATTTTGCAGTACGAGTGATGATCTTTGGCATGTGAGAAGAGGTTTTTTTTCGTCTCTTGGTTTTATTTGAGAGGAAACTGCGCGAAATATTTGTTTTGAGTTTGAGGAAGTAAGACATTATCGAGAATTCTTCCGGTTATTCTGGGTTTGCTTTGAAATATGATTTATGAATCGTTAAATTTTCTTCAAAATCAGTGATTATATAACTTGTGATAAATCTTCACTTATTGAATAAATAACAAATCACTCAACTTCTGCCTGCTGAAAATATTCTGAAATTTTAATTATTTTTTTAAATTATTAGGTATCAATCAATTCGTTGCACATGTTTCATGTTGCTTTAAAGCTTTTAATAGCTCTTAAGTAGTCGTTGTGGTGAATATTTTTAATAGTCATAAAATAATTACTGAAACTAACAAGTTAACTTGAAGAAATTTCTTATTTTTTATCATCTATTAAAATCTTTTATGAATTCTACAATGTATCTTAGGAATTAGGAAACTCATTCAAAATTTTTTTTAATGGACTTTTACTTTGAAAAAATCTCTCAAACTTTAAAAGCTGCTCGAAAAAAACATAGGTTTAATAATGTAGTAGTGTCATTTAACAGTGTCATAGAACTCAAATATGTTCACAGAATATCGTTTTCATGTGTTGAAAATACGCAAATGTTCTTATTAATTACAATATGGATATCAAATGATGCACAATTTTTGTAGTATGATGTGAGTTTTGCGTAAAATGCTCTAATTTTCACACAACCGTATAACAGTTTAGTTTCGATTACAGAGTTGGGATTTTTTGTTATCTTTTTGGGTTCTTGTGCTCAAATATGACTCCAATATTGCTTTTAAGTTTTAAGATGACGGTAAAGAATTTGAATTGAAAAAATAAGAAAATCAAATCAAAGCCTTTTTTATGTTTTGATTATCCGAAAAGTCCATGAAGAGCTTCTGATCATTGGAAAATTCCATTGTGGAGGCTTTGAACAATCGAGTCTGGACTGAATTTTGAAAATACTCAAACTCCATTAACTGCACTATTGGTTTCAAATGACGCAAAATTTGGTATTGATTTTCACTACGCAAGAATTTTATGTAAGTAAATTTTTAGCCAATAACTAAAATTGTTGTATAGGTTTGCACGCCATCATTGTTTTCAGGATTAGATACAAAAATTTGAGTATTTAGATGCATACATAAATGTTTTAAAAATTTTAATATTTTATACGAAAAGAGGAGATATTCTACTGAAAAAATTCAAACTGATGGAAATTTTAGTGTTTAAAAAAATACGCCATTTTGCAAAAATAAAAAAAAAAATGCATCAGCCCTATAAATTGAGCATTTTCTGAATTAAATAAAAATTGGAATATTTGATACAAAAGAAAACACTTTAAATACTTTGGTGTTTCATTAGGAACTGTGAAACAGTGAAAACACAATATTTCACTTTGTAATAAAATTACGACTAAAAACTTTTTTTTTCTTGTTGAGTTATTTAACCCTTAAGGCCAGATGGCCCAAAAATCAAAATTACAAAACCAATAATTTTTGTTTGATCATAAGAATCATTTTTCCATCATTAATTTGAAAAATATTTTTTTGAAAATTTACGGTTTAAGGTTAAACAAGAGCTCAGGTGTTCAAAATCAAATGCAAATATAAAAAAAATCAGCCTTTTGAAATGTAAGTCCTGATTCCAAAATGTTAAAAATTTGATTAGAAATTTTCACAAATGTTAAAATTTTTAACCTTTTTGAGATATTGAAAAAATGGTACTATAAAATTCAAGGTTGTATGGATCAGACTTAACCCTTTTAGGCCTGATGGGTCATATATGACCCAAAAATCAAAATTTTGAAAACTAGCCTATAATTTTCGTATGGTCCTAATAAGTTTTTTTCCCATAATTAGACAACAAAAATATATTTTTTTTAAATTCAGGCCTGAAAGGGTTAAAACACTTAAATTTTCTTGTTTCTTTTTGTTTTATTCGCTGTTTTCAGCAATCAGAGGTCAAATTCTCCAATGTTATACAATTTCATAAGAAATTTTCTCAAATTTAGAGAAAAAATATTTTCAAGAAAGGACAGAATATTTGCAAAAATGAACACTATTTTTAAAATCGAAAAACTGGAATTCGTCGTTTAAAATAAAACTTTAAGTGGCAATATCTTGAAAAAGGTGCACCTTTAAAAAATCTGAAGAATAATTTCGATTGAAAATTTGATTTTACATTTAAAAATTGTTTTTTTCCATAAAACTCATTTTTTCAAAAAATGGTAGCTATGCGGCCAAATTTTTGTTAATATTTTTCTTTGGCTCAATAGTTGCGAGTTTTGTTCCCTTAACCCTCTACTGCCCAAATTTTTTTTCGAGAATATTTATTTTTCCCGTGTTTAGGAGGTCATTTTGAGCATTTTTTGTTCTACGAAAAACTTTACTTCTCTTGTTTTATGTTTTTCTTGTTTCATTTTTAGTATTTTAATTTGCATTTATCTTGTTTAGTTTATGTTTGTTTTTGGTAGTATTTGGCCTATTCTACCACCCAATAAAATAACATTTTGCCTATCTAATTTTTTCACGTTCTTGCAGTCACTTTTTCAATTTTTTGCATGTTTTTCACATTTTTTGCTATAGAATGGCACCATCATCATTTAAATTGCAAAAAATGCGTAGAAGCATAGTCTGGGACACTACAAAAATTACTGCATACTTCTTTTTACTGAAAATAAAGAAAATGTTTCTAAAAAAACACAGCCAAAGTTGACCCCTAAAAAAATGACATTTTTAAAAACATTGGCAAAGTCACATAAAACAAGTTAAACTTCCAACCCTGAATTTTTCTAAAATTTTAAGAGTTCTTCTTTCCAATGCTTTTTAAAGATCAAAAATCGGTTGGAAAATTTATTTTTGGCGATTTTTTAGATCGAAGCCCGTCTAGAGGCGGGGTTAGGTTGTAGAGGGTTAAACATACCAACAAATTTCAAAAATAAAAATACAGTCCAGACTCGATTATCCGAAACTTCGATTATCCGAAGTTTCGATTATCCGAAGGTTTGTATTGGGCTTCGGATAATCGAATCACGAACATTTCTTTAAATTTTTTTATTTTCTTGCTTTTAACTTCAAGTTTTAGTTCTGCGACCCTATTTTAGTCAAATTTGAAAGCCTTTAAATTAAAAAAAATGTTTTTTTGTTGATATTTCATCACCGCCATTTTTGCCGCCAACTTGGATTTCTAACTCTAAATAATTTTAGAGTAATTTAAGAGTCATACTAATGCTCAACAATCTAAAATAAGACAGCGAAATAAATATTTTTTTCTTGATTCAATTATCGGAAGTTTCGTTGGATGGTGCCTTGTATGGGTAAACCAATAACAGAAAATTGCTTCTTTGGCCATTAAAATGTGTGAGCCAAATTATGAAAATAGCAAAAAAGGCACGAAATTGGCCAATTTTGTAGGGAATTGCTATTTTGTCTCAAGCCAAATGTAATGTTTTAAGTGAATTTTTAAAACATAAAAATAATCTGGAGAAAATGATCAAATGTTGGCCTCAAAATCCGGATTAAGTTGCTCCATACACGATTTAATTCATATACGGATAAAAAAATTTAAAAAATATAATAGAGATATTAAAAAATAAATAGTGTTTGTAAATTTTGCTATTTTAAACATTTCTATAAAAGGTAAGGAAAACAAAGATTTTACAGCAATAAGAATTCAGCGCCATTCGTTACGCCACTAACGACTGAAAACAGAAGTTTTCACAAATGCTAGAAAAATAAACCCTCTCGATAGGGTTCTTGTTTTTATGTCCCACAAAGCACCAACAAAAAATGTAAACGATCGACGTTTGTCCAATTCGCGACGTGTCAATTGGCAGTTTGGCATAAACAACGCCATGATAGATGGACATTTTTGTGTTATGACTATAAGTTTGCTTCCAAGCGGAACCACCAGATATTTGGAAAAATTGTATAAATTTACGACGTAACAAGCTGCTCCCATGTTTACAACTTTGAACCAGTCCGAACCTGTTAAGTGGTTTGTTTACATGATCTTCAGAGCACGTTGATTGACTTCTCCGTAATGAAGTTGTGTATTTCTTGGTCGCCTGAAGTGATCTAGAAAGGGGATCTTAGCTCAATTAGGCGGCACTGTAATTTACATACAAAAAGTCACGTTGTTTTACTGGTGGTGCTTCGAAAACGTGATCTCTGTAATGAGTGGCAAGTTTACATTAGGTATTCAGGTGACGAAAGGAATGTAGATTCCCACGGTACTTAAAATTTGTACGCTGAACCCGAATCGAAAATTGGTTTGAATTGTTACAAATGTAACAGGTTAGGTGTCAATCATATAAAAGACGATGATTTTTTTTTTTAATTTTATAAGATAATACGAGTAATTCGGGATTATTCTCATTTATTTGTTATTTATTCTCTTTTTTTTTCTAGGATTATTTTTTTTAGTTTAATTAGTTTTTATTAGTAAATAATCAATTCATAATTTCGCAATTCGCAACCTAAATAGTTTTGGAGTTCCTTTCAACTATGATTTGTACTATAGTTAATTTTGATGTAATTGGATATTCTAACAATGGATTTGCCAAAAAAAGGAAAAAATATTTAAAGAGGTAAAAATGGGCAAATTTACAAAAAAAGCTGAGACTCTTGAAATAAACTACTGTTTCTTTCACATGCCAAGATCATCACTCGTTTCTGCTTATCACAACCAAATTTTTAAATCTTATCAAACAATCATACTCACAGTAACGTTATAAATGAGTCTTAATTAGCACTGATTTCTAAAACACTAGCTTGTCAGTCTACCCAAGTTCCAATCAATGTCTCTATCACTGCGCAAATCTCAACCGAGTGCCGAGCCCCGATCGCTG
The DNA here is from genome assembly GCF_016801865.2 of Culex pipiens pallens. Taxonomy (NCBI): domain Eukaryota; kingdom Metazoa; phylum Arthropoda; class Insecta; order Diptera; family Culicidae; genus Culex; species Culex pipiens. Next base: position 63,360,783 of record NC_068938.1, on the reverse strand, counting down.
AGACGTGAGCTAAAGCTTTTCGATCCGGTCGTGTTGTCTTCTTGAGGAACACACCTCTCTTTCTGCGTTGGCGTTGGCGTCGGCGCTATCAAACAAAAGCCGGCTCAACCATGTGGTTTACGGCTCTTCCGTTGAGTCGGGTCTAAAAATAGCTCTCGACGCCGGTCGGGCTCTTCTTCAGTCTTCCTTCTTGAGAAACGCGATCGCGAACTCCTACAGGAACCACTCTGATAAAACCACAAAATTGATCGTTTCCTTAAGGAGAGTCACACACAAAAGATCAACAAAACACAACAATTACCGCAGAGAGCGAAAAAAAAAAACGAGCTCGACGAATGACCGACAACAACAAAAAAGGAGTAAAGCGTCAAGCAAGTGAAACAAAACAAAAACACAAAAGAGTAAAGAAAAAAAAACGCGATGTAAAACTGCTCACTGGGAGATACGAGTCCGGTTTGCCTAATGAGATCGATCTCGATCGGCGAAGCACTGAGCGGATACTAATTGGCAGCCGAGAACGGGGCATTGGTTTTATCCCCCAGAACCCCGCGAGTGACGAGACGACCGATGACGACGGAGCACGACAACGACTTCTATTAGGAAAGGGTTCTAAAAGCTACTCGAGCGCACACACTGCTGACAACGTCGCGAAGCTCACGATTCTTGGCTGATATTTGCATACACGAAGAAGCTTGTAGTGAGAGAGAAAGGACTTGAATGTTGATTATGATAAAGTTGTAATTTTTTTTTGTAAAATTTAGCGTTTACAGCAATTTTGGCAATTTTTTTTTCTCAATTTAAAACTATTTTTGGAATGCTTAAAAAATAAAAAATAAAAATTCAAGCCATGTTTTCAACAATTGAATTTAAAAAGTGTCATTAGTTTTCAAAATATCTAAATGTTGACGAATTTATTTTTCGCCAAGAATTTTAGTTGGGGCACTGTACATTGAAATTTCTGAAAAATTAAAAATATTTTTAAGATAGCTCAAATATGCTCAAAATGATATTAAAAGCAGAAAAATGCATTTTAAAATATTTTCAGCTGATTGCACGTCTTATTGCACGTCTTTTCAAATTTTGAACTTAACTGAAAAAAAAATTATACCCTGATTTTTCGATCCAATTGGGTCCTAAAATGAAGCTTAGATTGCTGATATTATTGTTTACAGCGATAAAGCTTATTTTTCCGAGTACAATGACCCCCACAAAGAGTTGAAAATGGATTTTTATACCAATTTTGAAAAATTAACCTCGCGGTCCTTCTTGACAGAAAAGCTCCTACTTGACAGCTCGTTCCAAGGGGACCATAGTTGATCCATCGAAAAAATATTGTCTTGTCAAAAAAAAAAGTTTGCATTAAAATGAAAGAAAAGATGATCAGAAATGGTTTTTAATCGTGTTTTTAACCGTTGTTCATAAAAATTGACAAAGGGCTTTAGAACCCAATTGTGAAGGCGAGGACGACATAAACTTTGAAATCTATTTGCAACGACCTTACTTTTACATCAAATTCGAATTATGCGACCCAATTTTAGTCAAATTTGAATAGTTGAATATTAAAATACAAAATTTCGCTGCAATGGTAATTACCATTATGCTAATTTTCAACATATTTCAGTTTCTGGGTTTACAGTGAAAATAATCAGAAGTGAACCATTTCAAAATTTTAATTTTTTTTTCAGATTTTGCCAAATAGGTTACCAAATTAATAAATTTGCTGGAATTCTGATACTTCCTAGGACAAATCTCAAGTTTTTTTTGAAAAGGTCATATAAACAAAATTTTGATTTTTTGCTTGTTGGGCGTTTTTAGAACCGCCTTGAGTCAAGGGTATTCAAAACACCCATAAAGCAAAAAATCAAAATTTTGTTTATTGGAGCTTTTCAAAAAAAACTCTAGAAATGAGCTTAAACTGCAAAGCAAGTGCGTCATCTGATCTTGAATCTTCGATGCATTCAAAGTTTTGAAAGTTTTGAAAGTTTTTAAAGTTTTTAAAGTTTTTAAAGTTTTTAAAGTTTTTAAAGTTTTTAAAGTTTTTAAAGTTTTTAAAGTTTTTAAAGTTTTTAAAGTTTTTAAAGTTTTTAAAGTTTTTAAAGTTTTTAAAGTTTTTAAAGCTTTTAAAGTTTTTAAAGTTTTTAAAGTTTTTAAAGTTTTTAAAGTTTTTAAAGTTTTTAAAGTTTTTAAAGTTTTTAAAGTTTTTAAAGTTTTTAAAGTTTTTAAAGTTTTTAAAGTTTTTAAAGTTTTTAAAGTTTTTAAAATTTTTAAAGTTTTTAAAGTTTTTAAAGTTTTTAAAGTTTTTAAAGTCTTTAAAGTTTTTAAAGTTTTTAAAGTTTTTAAATTTTTTAAAGTTTTTAAAGTTTTTAAAGTTTTTAAAGTTTTTAAAGTTTTTAAAGTTTTTACAGTTTTTGCAGTTTTTTGAAAGTTTATAATAAATGAAGCCCAAATTCGAAAAAGTTATTCTTTACGACAAAGTTTCACGCAAATCAAAGAGGGGTCGGGGCAACTTTTTCAATTCCGTGGGACTTGGCGGAGAATTACCCAGGTATTTTTAGAATTTATAGGTTTCAAAGTTTTTAAAGTTTTTAAAGTTTAAAAGTTTTTAAAGTTTTTAAAGTTTTTAAAGTTTTTAAAGTTTTTAAAGTTTTTAAAGTTTTTAAAGTTTTTAAAGTTTTTAAAGTCTTTAAAGTTTTTAAAGATTTTAAAGTTTTTAAAGTTTTTAAAGTTTTTAAAGTTTTTAAAGTTTTTCAAGTTTTTAAAGTTTTTAAAGTTTTTAAAGTTTTTAAAGTTTTTAAAGTTTTTAAAGTTTTTAAAGTTTTTAAAGTTTTTAAAGTTTTTAAAGTTTTTAAAGTTTTTAAAGTTTTTAAAGTTTTTAAAGTTTTAAAAGTTTTAAAAGTTTTAAAAGTTTTAAAAGTTTTAAAAGTTTTAAAAGTTTTTAAAGTTTTTAAAGTTTTTAAAGTTTTTAAAGTTTTTAAAGTTTTTAAAGTTTTTAAAGTTTTTAAAGTTTTTAAAGTTTTTAAAGTTTTTAAAGTTTTTAAAGTTTTTAAAGTTTTTAAAGTTTTTAAAGTTTTTAAAGTTTTTAAAGTTTTTAAAGTTTTTAAAGTTTTTAAAGTTTTTAAAGTTTTTAAAGTTTTTAAAGTTTTTAAAGTTTTAAAAGTTTTTACAGTTTTTGCAGTTTTTTGAAAGTTTATAATAAATGAAGCCCAAATTCGAAAAAGTTATTCTTTACGACAAAGTTTCACGCAAATCAAAGAGGGGTCGGGGCAACTTTTTCAATTCCGTGGGACTTGGCGGAGAATTACCCAGGTATTTTTAGAATTTATAGGTTTCAAAGTTTTTCATGCAAAATAATTTTTTTAAAACAATTATAGAATTTGCAGTATTTAAAGTATTTTTATGTTTTTAACACCTAAACTCCTAAGCGTGAGAAATTTCCATTTAAATTCCCCGTTTTTTCTTAAGCTTGGGAGTTCATGTGTTAAAGTAGTTAATTTTTTAAAGTATTTGATGTGTTTAGTAATTAAAAATAATTTTAAGATTTTTTAAGTAATATTGAAATTTTTATGTTTTTTGAGTAATTAAATATTTTAGATTTTTTTTTGGTTTTTAAATATTTCCAGTATTTTCGGTATAATTTCTGAATTGTTTTAAATATTTGAATATGTTCAATTTTGAATGCTTTCTTTGTACTTGAAATGTGTTGAATCTTATTTGTTTTAATTTTGAATATTTTAGGTATTTAAAATTTATTATTCCAATTATTACCAGAATTGAAATTATTTTAATTATATAAACTTTTTCAAATATTATCAATGTTATGTTGTATACTTAGTTTATTTAATATTGATTTTTTATATGTTTTGCATTTTTAAAGTGTTCTTTTGTTTTTAAAATTTATTTTAGAGTTCTTTTTAAATATTTTTTACGATTTGTTTCAAAAGTAACATACAAAAACGAATTTGGTGACGTTTGATCAAATACTGGTCGAGTTAAATGGCTGCTTTGACGAAATCGGCTAATTTTTGGAGGGAAGACTCGTCAAAAATGTGTCATGGTCATGTCGAAGACCGGTGTTCAGTAAGCGCATATTAAAAAAATGCAAGTGGATTTATATTAAAATATGACTGTTTTTGTAAGATAATACTTTAAGCACATCTGTTAAATTAAAATTGTAGTATTTTAGAATTATGCAGGTAACTGATATTGCTTGAACTTAAATGTTTGTTTAATTTTTCATAGAATATTCAAAACATTCAAGCTTTCATCCCTTTCGAACTCACCAACTTTTTATTACTTAATATCTCGTACACATACTTGACAGTCAACTGTCAGCTGAACGTGAATAAACAAACATGAGAGAGAGAAAAAAAGTTGTCCCACTATTTGCGATAACATATTGCGCAAGTAAAGACGGCACTATTTGTTCTCGCACATTGCAACTTGTTTCGATTCTCCATAGTTCCCTGAAGAAAAAAGACAGCAGAACAAACTAATCTCACAGAGTGTATGCATTTCACTTTTACTAAACCCTTAAGAGACATGTGCGAAATGTGTTTACTCTCAACCATTTAAAGCGCCATTGTCTTTCAACTGACTTCTGGCGGCGTCAGAAGCAACTGTTTTTTATTGTTGCTTGCAAACTAATTGAACGAAATTGCCTTACCTAATCGATGGAGATTGCTTGTTTGAAGTGGGATAAGGTGGAATAAAAAAAAGTATCTTTAACGTGGCTTAAAACTTTCCACTCTTTTTGCGTAATTATTTGGTGACTAAGCAGCAGTTTTTTGTTATCAAGCATTTTGGTTGAAAAAAGTAATCGAGACGATATGAAAAAAAGATTCTTCTGTGATTCATAGCTGATTATTGCGCAGATTTTCTTTAAAGAAACGTCATTTCTTGGTGGCGTGACTTGAACGCCGGTTGGCGCCTTTCAAGCGACGAACCTAGCTCCCGGTGTCAAAAGGTTATTTGCGTGACGGTTTTGTGTGTATCGTTCAGCAGAAAGAAACCCAGTCAAGTTGATTCTGTAGTCTGGACCTGTCTGGACTCAAGCTTCCCGGTTTCCAGTAACGCCAGACACACCCGCGACAGCTGCCCTTATCTTCATTAAGGTGACAGCGGGGATCGTCGGTTGTAAAATTGTAATAATAATGCAAATAGGTGCACTTTGAACAAGCAGCAATCACCGCGAGGAAGATTTACTTAACTGATGAAGAAGAAGAATGCTAATGCAAATGAACACGGTTCGTCTACCGGCCCGAACGGCGTAAAGGTGTGAAGAGAGTTGAGTTGAGGTGAACCGTTCAAAGCGACGAACCTGTAAATCAGGAAAGCGGATGGAAAAATACTCAAAGTAGTTCCACTGCACGGTATTCCTTTATTACGAAAGGTAACTGGATGGAGATGGCAGGTGTGAATTATGCGGGGATCATCAGCGCCGTGAGAGAGATATCTCTCGAGTCAGAGTTTATGACCGGGACCACACTTCCTGAACAATTCGAGCGCCAGTAAGGAGGACCACCTTCGAGATCATATTCACAACGGGGTTGAGCATGAATTGATGTATGATTTCACCGGTGTTGGGCTGGCCGCAATTGCGACGGTAATTGAGACTTTAAACGGCATCATTTGCCGGCTGGTTAGCTGTAAGGAAATTCTTTGTTCAGCTGGATATTGATGGGTGCCGATCGTATTGACTGATAATGATCTTGAACTGAGCTCTAATCCCAGGTAATCTCCGGGATTACACTCTTTCCAATCAGCTAGCTTCGAACCTGCAGTCAATTAGTTCAAACAATAATCGTCCAATAAAACTGTCACCATCGATCAACGACTCCGCAGCAAAATCACATCGATCACCACCAGTCAACGGGTAGGTCGTATGTAGAAAAAAAATGTGCGCATTCCATCGCGGATTATGACAGCCGAAGGGGAACAACAACCTTCCTTTTTCGGACGAGACACGCGAGCACGAGAACGGTAATCCTACTGCACGTGTAACTGGCCAGCCGTAAATCGGAGAATGTAGATCATGGAAATCCTTCAAACGAGAGCGCTCCCGTCTGTTTAAGGGCCACTCACCCGGAACCGTTCACCGCCAAATGCATTATCAGCGGGCTCCTCGGAGCTGACCAAGATCGCAAGAGAGTCCGATTTGCATCCCTTGGCATATCCCAATCAGTGAATGTTAGTTATGCGGAGCGATTAAATGTCGGCTGGAGGTTTAAAGGACCTTGTCATCTTGTACTATGGTTCAATGGGACTTCTTGCGAGACGGTACCTATACCTTCTCTTTTAATTTGGACGAAACATGTGCTAAGGATTTCAAAGTTAAAAAAAAACTGTGATTGTACTTTGGAGCACTTGGCTCAAGTTTTTAAAGTTTTTAAAGTTCTTAAAATATTTAAGTTTTTAAAGTTTTTAATGTTTTTAAAGTTTTTAAAGTTTTTAAAGTTTTTAAAGTTTTTAAAGTTTTTAAAGTTTTTAAAGTTTTTAAAGTTTTTAAAGTTTTTAAAGTTTTTAAAGTTTTTAAAGTTTTTAAAGTTTTTAAAGTTTTTAAAGTTTTTAAAGTTTTTAAAGTTTTTAAAGTTTTTAAAGTTTTTAAAGTTTTTAAAGTTTTTAAAGTTTTTAAAGTTTTTAAAGTTTTTAAAGTTTTTAAAGTTTTTAAAGTTTTTAAAGTTTTTAAAGTTTTTAAAGTTTTTAAAGTTTTTAAAGTTTTTAAAGTTTTTAAAGTTTTTAAAGTTTTTAAAGTTTTTAAAGTTTTTAAAGTTTTTAAAGTTTTTAAAGTTTTTAAAGTTTTTAAAGTTTTTAAAGTTTTTAAAGTTTTTAAAGTTTTTAAAGTTTTTAAAGTTTTTAAAGTTTTTAAAGTTTTTAAAGTTTTTAAAGTTTTTAAAGTTTTTAAAGTTTTTAAAGTTTTTAAAGTTTTTAAAGTTTTTAAAGTTTTTAAAGTTTTTAAAGTTTTTAAAGTTTTTAAAGTTTTTAAAGTTTTTAAAGTTTTTAAAGTTTTTAAAGTTTTTAAAGTTTTTTAAGTTTTTAAAGTTTTTAAAGTTTTTAAAGTTTTTAAAGTTTTTAAAGTTTTTAAAGTTTTTAAAGTTTTTAAAGTTTTTAAAGTTTTTAAAGTTTTTAAAGTTTTTAAAGTTTTTAAATTTTTTAAAGTTTTTAAAGTTTTTAAAGTTTTTAAAGTTTTTAAAGTTTTAAAAGTTTTAAAAGTTTTAAAAGTTTTAAAAATTTTTAAAGTTTTTAAAGTTTTTAAAGTTTTTAAAGTTTTTAAAGTTTTTAAAGTTTTTAAAGTTTTTAAAGTTTTTAAAGTTTTTAAAGTTTTTAAAGTTTTTAAAGTTTTTAAAGTTTTTAAAGTTTTTAAAGTTTTTAAAGTTTTTAAAGTTTTTAAAGTTTTTAAAGTTTTTAAAGTTTTTAAAGTTTTTAAAGTTTTTAAAGTTTTTAAAGTTTTTAAAGTTTTTAAAGTTTTTAAAATTTTTAAAGTTTTTAAAGTTTTTAAAGTTTTTAAAGTTTTTAAAGTTTGAATGTTTTTAAAGTTTTTAAAGTTTTTAAAGTTTTTAAAGTTTTTAAAGTTTTTAAAGTTTTTAAAGTTTTTAAAGTTTTTAAAGTTTTTAAAGTTTTTAAAGTTTTTAAAGTTTTTAAAGTTTTTAAAGTTTTTAAAGTTTTTAAAGTTTTTAAAGTTTTTAAAGTTTTTAAAGTTTTTAAGAAGTCTGGCGTGATGAAATATCCATCGAGAATCATCTACTTTGGAAATTCGATCGGGGTTTACATGTTTCTACCACCGAGTTTTGCAAGTTGATATTTTGTTTGACTTACCTAGTTTGGTCAAGTTACAGTGTGATGAGGCATCCGCCGAATATTTTCGAAATACTTTTTACATAACTTTCTAATCAAAAAATTATGCTGCTTCCGGTACGACGAGGTAAGTGGTGATCTGAGTTAGGTTAACAACGATTTTTTTTTTCAATTCTTTGGGCGTCACTAAAATAAGACTCTCATGCGTTCTATTTTCATAGAGGCACCATTCCGAAGCACTCAAGTCCGGTCATAAATTTGCGCATTATTTAATTCGCCACGATTCGGTCATTATCACCTTGAGATTAGCAGTTTGCTTTGCTAATTTCACGAAATTCTTTTTCGAGCCATATGCACTAATTAATTCGTTAGGAGGTGGTTGAAAATTGCGAGATAGTGTCCGGCTTAAATCATCACTAGAAATAATAGGTTGAGCATTGTCTACATCACAACAAATGTGAGCAAAAGTAAACAAGTCGTGGTGGCGTCTGCGAGAAATTATTTCTAGCAATTAGCGACAGACACATAAATTCCAGCGACCAGAAATGTCTGCAGAACCAGCTGCTGGTGAATTGGCTGACGCCAAGCGTTTTAGCGTTGGTTTGAGAAAGTTTGCTGATCGAATTCGATTTGGTTTCCACCGGAATTTGGGATGCTGTATGCAATTATTGAGAGGTATACTCAAAACATAAAGATTTTTTAATAGTTATATGAGAAAGATTCGAGAGCTCTTTGCTCTTAATTGAGTGCTGCAAATTTGTGTGAGCATAGTTTAAAAATAAAATAATATTTTTTTTTGTAGGTGACCTAATTAGTAAAATTTCTTAGATCAACAACCTTCAATTAGTCATAATTCACTCAATTTAAACTGTCACTCTTAATCTCAAATTTGAACTGCTTCAATGTTATGAACCTGCAACTGACTGATAACGACATCCTCTCCGCGATAACAGAACTTCGCGAAAAAAGTAAAATTAAATTGTATTGCCATTTTCTAGCCAGCTATCTTCCCCCGGCCCAGCCGGTTCGATTCTGTTCTGCCTTACATAAGGACCTCGCTCGAGCCGGCTGTGAACCGGTTTGCGGCTGTTGAACTCCCCTTGTTTTTGTGGACCAAGATTACACACGGCGTACACACTATCTGGTACCCCATAACGCTAGAAGAAGTAGAATTGAACTTTGCTTTTATTGTTAAGGGTTCCGCCAGGATGAGTATTTTGTATTTACGACCTTGTTTACGGCGAAAACGATGACCATGACAGAATCCCGTATCTCCAGACGGACTGTCGAAAAAAAATATCTCTGTTTACCAAATAAGTTGTAGTACTCGCCGGATTCAACGAGCATCAATTACCAATCCGAGACGGTTCGGGCTGGAAACTATCGCATTGACATTAGGATCAACAAACAAGCTTAAATTGTAGATTGTCGTGAGTTTCACATGTGCGGAACTAAACCTCAAACGAATGCACCATTCATCAACTGTCAAAAAAGCGCCACTGTGGTGAGTAGCAGAACTAGTTCAATCTTTGCACGATATTCTTCAAACTGGATGTCTTCTTGTCTCTGGCGCAGCTTTGTTCCACGTTGTCTGCAGAATAGATTCCACCAGCTGATAGTTTAACCTTTTTGACGCCATTGTAAAAATCGATTAAACAGGGAATGTTTATAAACTCGGTGCACACTTCGTTGAGTAGTGTTTACATAATACACCATGTGACTAGGTTAGATGGTGCATTCGTTTGAGCGTTCCCAATTGATTTAGGATTAATTTGCAATCGTTTCCTAATTTCTTGGTTACTCAAACCGTTTAGTCATCGTCACAAAAATGTAACTTATCACTTGAGGAAGTCGCACAAAAGTCCCAGACAATGTTCAAAGTCTGCAACTTAAAGGGAACTCACCACTTTGTAGTAAGCAGACTCGTTATCAGTATGAAGTTTCGCGCAATCGCGCAATTCCGATCACGTTTGCCGGCCCCGACTTCCACTTGGTACGTTTTGGGACGAGGGTTGCGATGAAGTCGTCATAATTTATCACAGATAAAGAGTGGCTTATAGTGTGGATCATCCCAAAGGTTCGCGGAGGGACAGCGCACGATAAGCGTGAAATCGCCGCCGCACGAGGTTGTTTTATAAGAAGAACTAAAAGTGAACGGATGTTCACGATTTGTTGATGCTGGTTATGCTCGGACTCGTAGTTGATAGAGAAAGGTGATTACGTACATGGAAGACTTGCGTCAACTACAGGCTCGTTGATAGTGGTGCTGCACTCGGTCCTGATGGCAGGTTTTTGAATTATGCACGAGATGATTTGCATATCGGAAACATTGTAGTTATGAGATAAAATCAAATGGCGATGCTTTCAAATCAAGTAGGGGGAGAGGGGGTAATATGCACCCCCTAAGGGAAAGCCTTGATTTCTCAACCATTACAGCATTACTGTGGAAGAATTTTGTTCGATGTTTTAAAACAACTATTATTCTTCGTCATCCATGTGAAAAAAGTCTTAAAAAACCTCAAAATTGTTCGAAAATATCAAATTTCTAAAATCATTTTTGATTCATTTCAAACAACCATTCGGGGCAATATGCACCGCAACATTGGGGCAAACGCACTACAACAACGGGGCAAAATTCACCACAACATGGGGCAAAATGCACCGGGTAAAAGCAGTTTCCACTAGTCACCACTAGATGACGTCGCTGTTTTTACAAAGGAGCTTCAAAGCGGTTTTTGGACTCATCTATCTACAGAATAATGAAGATTATGGCAAAAAATATATACCTCAACACTTACAATATCAATAAATGCTTTTTATATTGTCCAAAAATCATAATGATAGTTCAATAAAAATTTGAAAACACAACATTTTGAAGTTTTGCAAATAACTTAAGCTGTTTTTATACAACGATGCTCAAACTTTTCCAGCATGGTTTGGCAATGTTAAGCTTCCAATTTCTATGATTTTTTCCCCGGAAAATTCTTCCAAATACTGAGAAAAGCAGGGGTACATTTTGCCCCGGGGGTGCGTATTACCCCCTCTCCCCCTACATGTTATGACTTAGACAATTTTTAAAGCTTACATTTTTTTTTTTTATATTGAAGAAATGAAATATTTAAATGAAAATCAGCTGTTTTAAGGCCCTTGCAATTATTTTACAAAGTTTATGTAGCCCCTCCTCCCCTTTCAAATTAGGCCCCTTTCAATTTAGGCCTGAAGAAAAGGAAAAAATATTTTTTTTCAGAATTCTTCAAAATTTTTGTAAAAATGGAATTTTACACACTGAGATTATTGTACCGAATTTGGTAAAGTTTACCGAATTTTCAACTGCTAAACAGATCGGTAAACTAAAAATTACGGAATTCGGTAAAAACTAACCGAAATTCGGCAATGAAGTTCATTATTGTTCATCGGACAACCGAAATTCGGTAATATTTTGTTCATTTTGACAGATGGTTTGCCGATCTAAACATTACCGATTTTTCATCTACCGAATTCGTTAAAAAAATTAAGTGTGTAATTAACTGAAATAAAATCTTAAATGAATTTTTCTGCATTGATAATTCTATTAAGCATGTCATGCTCATTATATTCAGCATGTTAGAGATCGTAAGTTTTTATAAATAAAATTCCAATATACAGCCCCGCAAAAACTTTTTTCCCGCATTTTAAAACACTTTTTTTATTCAAATTTTTAAACCATTAAATCCATTTTCATACCTTATTTTTTATCCCTTCCCCTTCCTCTGATATTTGTCAGAGTCGAGGGACATAAACTTCAAAAAATATTTGCAAAGGCCTAATGAATAAAAAAAATACATGTAAAGATATTTATAATGAATTTTAAATTTATAGCAATATTTTTTGAAAGAGCAATAATATATGTTGTTTTTAAAACTTTTGAAATCATTTTAATTTTTTCATATATTTTTAAACTTTTACAACACTTAACAAAGAAAAACTTTAAATTATTTAATATATTTACCTATGATCAATACTAGAGTAACTTTTTATAACGAACTTAATAGAGGTTATGGATTCCATTTGCAGACAGGACCATTGCAGAATAAACATGTAAAAAAGACGTTACATTAAATGGAAATAAACTCATTAACTCTGGTGTTGTTTTTTTCATTTATCTTAAGCGTTTTATATGCATTTAATTTGTTTAGTTTAAGTTTTATTTAGTTAATTCCAGGCTCTCCATCTCCAACGATTATGTTTTGCCTATTTGCTATGGTTTATGATTTTCTAGTCACTTTATTGATTTATTTTAGTGTTTTTCACCATTAACTTTTAAGTCACAGCAAACTATGTCAAAGCAAGATTGGAGACAAAACCAAAATTGCTGCATCCTTTTTTTGAATTAAAAAATTGGGTCATGAGATATTTTTTTGCTGAACATTGGCAAAGACACATGAAACAAGTAAAATAATCAAACCCAAAATTTTCTTAAAATAATATGCTCTTTGAAAATTCGTTAAGAAATGATTTTTTTTTAGAATTTTTAGCTCGAATCCCGCCTAGAGGCGAGGTTAATTTGCATTAAATACTATAAGGTTTCTTGTCTTATTTTGAAGGGAATTTTCTAATATTATAGGATTTTTTGATGCTCGTCTGCCGCAGCTTCAAAAATTTTGGGTTTAAGCTTTTCTTATAACTCAAGAAATCTTTTGCTTCAAAAGTGCGAAAAAAAAAACAATTTATAATTATTTTAATATCTTTTTTATGTTATGTAAATTTATAATCATTTGTAAACAATGCGACCAGGTTCATATCAATTCAACTGCACTTTTTTCAGATACTTTTGTGCACAGCAACCAAGGAAGCTGTTATCTTCTTATTCCAAAATTGTTGAACTTATGAACCCAATCCTCCAATAATGTGAGTATGAAAATTGACCTATTTTGTTGTAAACGTTTATAGAAATAGTAGCTTAGGGTATGAATAAAAAATTATTTCGATAGTTCCCGTAGTTTTGAAGATACTAAAATGTATGTAACAAAAATCTGGGGGCAAAAGTTCTGGTTGATGTGCACCGTTAACCCTGAATTGTACGTTTGAAAAACTCATTTTAGAAGGTTCGCTCTCATGCTTTTGGTTTATTTCCTCGAAGAAAGTGGAAATTAGGAAACGTTTGCAAATTAACCAGGGATGGAATAATCGCAAAAGAATCAATTTCGCTTGCGAACTTTCTAAACCCGCGAAAGAAAGAGGATGCAAATCACACAAAAGAAAATCGCTCTCGAAATTCTCCAAGAAAATCAATCTGCTGATGATTTTTTTGTGAATTTCCTTGACAGCACCACTTAACAATATTTATTTCACTTTGTTTACACACATTGCTCACCTACAAAATGTGACAGGTCATTTTTCGAGTGTGACGTTGCCCTTGCAAGTGTAGTAGTGAAATAGATGTTCCACCGAATAATCAAGATGATGATTTTTTAGATTCTTTTTACCCATCTTTCGTGCGCGTGAGAGGAGAGCCATGCTCCTTTCGGATTTTTTTCTCTTGATGAACTTCTAGAGATTTTCTTTTGATGATGATTATTCCATCGCTGGAAACAACTCTTTTAAATAGGTACACCAACTCTCCAACATTGCACCATTTTTTGGAAATCCAAATTTCCATTTAGTTTTACGATCTGTGACGGACAGCTGTGCATTAGAAGATCCATTAAAGATTTCGTTAGAATGAACTGCTGCTGTTCGCATGAATGTCCTATTTACATTTAAGAGCGAGTTTTTCACCAATGTGTAACAGGTCGTATTTAGGTGCTCCGATTTGGATGAAACTTTCAGGGTTTGTTTGTCTATACATGAGATGAACTCATGCCAAATATGAGCCCTCTACGACAAAGGGAAGTGGGGTAAAACAGGCTTTGAAGTTTGAGGTCCAAAAAACATAAAAAATCTTAAAATTGCTCGCGTCTGCGTACAACTTCATCAATTTTAACACTCTTAGATGCATTCGAAAGGTCTTTTGAAGCACTTCAAAATGAGCCATAGACATCCAGGATTTGTTTAACTTTTTCTCATAGCTTTTGCAAATTACTGTTAAAAATTGATTTTTTTAAAACCTTAATATCTTTTTGCAACAGCCTCCAACACCCATACTCCCATAGGTCAAAAGTTAGGGAATTTCATGGACTATAAGCCTACGGTAATAACTTTTTGGCCAATCGCAGTTTTTCTCATAGTTTTTCGATTTTTCTGTATCAAACATTTTACAACGTTAGTTTTTGCCCTGAAGGCTTCCATAGCGGCACTTTTTAGTCTCATTGTTGTCATATTCGGAATCCTCGGAAAATTTCACGTAAGTTAGAAGTATTGGAGTTGTAAATTTGATTGAAAAAAAATGCCATTTAGAATGAATTAAAATATTTTTTAACAATTTGTTGAATTGGGGGTAAAACAGGTTTTCGCCTACTTGATACAGCATTTGACGTATTGATCACAGGGTAAATAAGATCTATTTCTTTTTTCAAAAATGTTTTATTTAATTATTTTTTAAATCAAATTTACAACTCCAATACTTCTAACTTACGTGAAATTTTCCGAGGATTCCGAATATGACAAAAATGAGACCAAAAAGTGCCGCTATGGAAGCCTACAGGGCAAAAACTAACGTTGTAAAATGTTTGATACAGAAAAATCGAAAAACTATGAGAAAAACTGCGATTGGCCAAAAAGTTATTACCGTAGGCTTATAGTCCATGAAATTCCCTAACTTTTGACCTATGGGAGTATGGGTGTTGGAGGCTGTTGCAAAAAGATATTAAGGTTTTAAAAAAATCCATTTTAACAGTAATTTGCAAAAGCTATGAGAAAAAGTTAAACAAATCCTGGATGTCTATGGCTCATTTTGAAGTGCTTCAAAAGACCTTTCGAATGCATCTAAGAGAGTTGGAATTGATGAAGTTTTACTGAAATGCGAGCAATTTTAAGATTTTTTATGTTTTTTGGACCTCAAACTTCAAAGCCTGTTTTACCCCACTTCCCTTTGTCGTAGAGGGCTCATATTTGGCATGAGTTCATCTCATGTATAGACAAACAAACCCTGAAAGTTTCATCCAAATCGGAGCACCTCGATACGACCTCTAGAACAAACCGAGCAATATTTACAAAAACTGCCTCTTAAATCAAATTTGAGCCCCTTCCTTTTAGATATCTTATTTAGAAGCTTTAATTGGACGACAAAGTGTTGATGTGCCAACCTTAGGTGCCCGATGGAATTACAAAATTCCAGTTTTTCGTGAATTCCTTACACTAACTTTATAGGGGAACAGCATCTAATTCCAGCGTGCCTCTAATGTTGGCAGGTCAGAACTTTGACATTCAATTAAAGCTAATTAAAAGCGTTTTCAACTGAAATCGAGTGATAAAAAGCTCAATAAGAAGTGAGCAAACAAGCTTCTATCAAAAGTTTTGCAAAATTAGTTGTTTTAATAGTGAAAATCAGCAAATTGGATGGAGTTAGGAGCGAGTGCTTAACCTCCTATGTGAGTCAACATGGCTTGCGTTTTGCTTAGTTTCATTCTATTTCGAGCAAATTTCGTTCCATCCACTCAAACTAACACGAAAAGTTTGATTTTGTTTAAGAAAGCGATCAGAAACAGTATTTTTTGAATGCCAGTCGTTTCACACAAAAAAAACAGCTTGGAGGATGGGAAGACCAGCAAACCACATACGCGGATAGAAATCCTGTAAGTTAATCCTGTAACTCTCTGCTATCAAATTTGTAAGCATCGAAATGTTTTCAAAATCGACAACATTTTTCCGATTCTGAACAACAATATTGTCGATTTTGAAAACATTTGCATCGAAATCGAAAAAAATGTTAACGATTTTGGAAACATTCGACAACAGAGAGTTATTGGATTATCGTACAGGATTTCTATCCGTGGAGTATCAAACTTTATTTTCAGAATTGACAATAAGCCAATAAGGCAAACTGATTTCAAACAATTGTTCTTGAATCAAATATTTGAGTGCCCTAAAAGTTATTTTTGCTAAGAGTCGAATTTCTTAGAATCAATCTACCTCATTCCGATCCTCCATTGAGTCACTCGGTAGAGTAAACAAAGCGTCCATACTATCGCTTTGTCATCCCCCCTCAATCGGGCTATCAGCTCAGCTTCTTTGCTGATCCTTGACGTGGAAAGTGCGTTCAGTATCAGCTGCAGAGAGTCAGTTGCCAAGTCACGCGTCTTTCACATGCTGAGAAGGGTTGTTTGCTAGTTGCCGGTGTCCGCTCTGTGTGTGCACACTTTTGCTCGCTATCTCAACGCTTGCAGGCGTGGGTGTACTTACCGTTCGCCAATTAGATAAGACACTGTCAGCTGGAAGGTGACAAATGATGCACCCCGAGTGGCGGGAATTAGGACATCGACTTCACTTGCTTTTTTTTATTACTAGAAATTTCAGCTTTCCAAACCTGTTTTAACTTTTTTTTTGCACTTCTCGGCGAAGATAACGCCGCCCACCTTATCACTTGTCACGTTTGCAAATTTTTCCACTTCTGGAATCTTCTCAATTGGGGCTTTTTGGAAGCTTCTATTTATGGCACTTGATACTATTCACTTGATAACCGCAATACGCCCAATTAATTCCCAAAACCACCAACTGAACCGTAACTGTACCACCCCGAAGACTCACGGAACTCAAGAACCGCCTTGAACGCGACCGTCTCGTACAGCTTTCACCGAACGATTGAAACCGGCGGCCAGGGCCAGCTTTGGCTCGGCGAGGTCCAACTCCACAGCGGCTTATCAGTAGCAGTACCGACTACGACCAACGCTGAGAGACCACTTGGTGGTGGTTGAAACGTGCCCGGGACAGCTGATAGCAGTCTTTGTTGAACTGTAACGCATCAGACTTGGCTGGGCACTACTATGTTGAAGGAAGTGATACTAACTAGCACAAGTCGGAATCACTGTGAGGGATTTTTTTCTGCGGAGCAACTGAGTGGTTGATCAGTTTGATAGTTTTGACTAAAGTCTACTAATGAATCACATTGTTTCTTTAAACTCATCAACTAGGTATTACTCTCAAATAGTCTCACAACAGTTTTTCAAGACGCTCAAACGGTGTTATCAGCCGGCAAAATGATGCTTAATTTGGACATATGCAGGGAACAAACCAACCACAACTAGAAAGAAGTAGAACCTCCTAACAAGATGCGAGGCAATGGCCCAATAGGGGGTGATAAGATTTGCGTATTTGAGGCATAGTAAAAAAGCGCGCACGTCCTTGGACAACCTTTGCTCGGTTAGGTCTTATCGAAGGTGATGGTGATCACGATGAAGAAGAATGGTAGACATTATGGTACTATGATAAGATGGTTAGTGAGTTTAATTTGCAAGGTAGACAACTCCTGACTTAAAAAATGACCCATTCATTTAACCCTTGGATATAAAAACTCGGCAAAAATCATTTTTTTTTAAAGAATTTTGAATCTACTGAAAGCATTGGAAAGGAGAACCTAATTTTTAGATCTTGAGTAGATAATTTTAATTGCTTTATGTGAACTTGCAAAAGTTTAAAAAAATAGTGTCCGTTTTTTACTAATACCCTCTACTTTTTATGTTTTTCAAATAAAAAATATCGTTTTTGAGCAATTTTCTAGTATTTCGCATTTTTTTTCGAGATTATCATATGAGCAATTCTCTACCAAAACCGGAAATGGATTTTATTTGTATTTTTTGATTTGGCTCAAACTTTGTGGGGGCCTTCCCTATGACCAAAGAAGCCATTTTGCATCATTAGTTTGTCCATATAAATTTCCATACAAATTTGGCAGCTGTTCATACAAAAATGGTACGTAAATATTCGAAAATCTGTAACTTTTGAAGGAATTTTTTGATCAATTTGGTGTCTTCGGCAAAGTTATAGGTATTGTTGAGGACTATTTAGAAAAAAATAGGTACACGGAAAAAAAAATTTCCCGATTTTTTTATTAACTTTTTTTTCACAAAAACTCAAATTCCCAAAATACGTATTTTTTGATTTTCGAGATTTTTTGATATGTTTTAGGGGACAAAAATCCGCAACTTTTGAGCTATAGAGAAACATGGTCAAAAAATCTGCCGCCGAGTTATGATTTTTTTTGAAAAACTGGTGATTTTTGGAAAAAATCGAAATTTCATACATACAATTTTTTTGACCTCATTTTTTTATGCAAAATTGAATTTGCAATCGAAAATTACTTTACAGATTTTTTGATAAAGGGCCCCGTTTTCAAGATATAGCCACCGAAAGTTTGATTTCAGCGAAATATTTGCAGTTTTGCGATTTTTAAAAATAGTGACCATGAGTGACCATTTCTAAAAATATTTTTTTTGAAAAGTTCAGAAAATTTGCTATAAAATTGTCTAAGAGACATTGAAGATTGGACCTCTGGTTGTTGAGATACAGCGGCTTAAAGAAAAAGAAACACGAAAATTGAAGTTTTCTAAGTCTCACCCAAACAGCCCACCATTTTCTAATGACGATATCTCAGCAATTAATGGTTCAATTTTCAATGTTAATACATGAAACATTCGTGAAATTTTCCGATCTCTTCGAAAAAAATATTTTGAAAAAAATTAAATCAAGTCTAACATTTTAAATGGGCATAATATTCAATGTTTGGCCCTTTTAAAATGTTAGTCTTGATTTAATTTTTTTCAAAATATTTTTTTCGAAAAGATCGGAAAATTTCACGAATGTTTCATGTATCAACATTGAAAATTGAACCATTAATTGCTGAGATATCGTCATTAGAAAATGGTGGGCTGTTTGGGTGAGACTTAGAAAACTTCAATTTTCGTGTTTCTTTTTCTTTAAGCCGCTGTATCTCAACAACCAGAGGTCCAATCTTCAATGTCTCTTAGACAATTTTATAGCAAATTTTCTGAACTTTTCAAAAAAAATATTTTCAGAAATGGTCACTCATGGTCACTATTTTTAAAAATCGAAAAACTGCAAATATTTCGCTGAAATCAAACTTTCGGTGGCTATAACTTGAAAACGGGGCCCTTTATCAAAAAATCTGTAAAGTAATTTTCGATTGCAAATTCAATTTTGCATAAAAAAATGAGGTCAAAAAAATTTTATGTATGAAATTTATATTTTTCCAAAAATTACCAGTTTTTCAAAAAATCATAACTCGGCGGCAGATTTTTTGACCATGTTTCTCTATAGCTCAAAAGTTGCGGATTTTTGTCCTCTAAAACATATCAAAAAATCTCGAAAATCAAAAAATACGTATTTTGGGAATTTGAGTTTTTGTGAAAAAAAAGTTAATAAAAAAATCGGGAAATTTTTTTTTCCGTGTACCTATTTTTTTCTAAATAGTCCTTAACAATACCTACAACTTTGCCGAAGACACCAAATTGATCAAAAAATTCCTTCAAAAGTTACGGATTTTCGAATATTTACGTACCATTTTTGTATGAACAGCTGCCAAATTTGTATGGAAATTTATATGGACAAACTAATGATGCAAAATGGCTTCTTTGGTCATGGGGAAGGCCCCCACAAAGTTTGAGCCAAATAAAAAAATACAAAAAATAAAAATGGTCGAAATCGGCCGGTTTTGTAGAGAATTGCTCATATATTTATTTTTTTGATTTGGATAATACTTTCTCTTATCCATTTTGTATTATTGGTTTAGTCACCATTCAAATTTGGAGGCACAAAGCTTATTTATTTCACTTTTTATTACAAATACTCGATATTGTCAAACTCTACCTCAATCGATTTCTTCATTCATTGATATGTTTCAGTGGACAATAAATGCCAGCTTTTTAAGTACCATAAACCGGGGTGACTTTGATAGGATTTCAATTTGTTTTTGGAATATTTATCAACTGATAAGGTTTTTCTTAAGATTATTATTTTTTAAACATGTACTGGGGTGGGCCACACAAAGTCCATGCATTATTTGGAAAAAAAGTTTTTTCTATAGTATTAAGAAAAATAGTTACGTTAAAAATTCTAAGTTTAAATTCCGGGGTAATTTTGATAGTCATAGTGTTTCATGTTAAAATCATATTTAAGATGTTCAAACTTTATTTTTACGTTAAATGTACCATTACCAAAGTAGTTGATACAGTTTTTAAGAAAAAAAAGCAATGTTTATATTAAGTTTACTAAGTTAATAACCCTTTAACAAAATACATATAAATTTTAGGTAAAATTGTTAAAAAGTAGGAATTTTGCTTGAAATTTGTTAAAACAAGTTTTTTTTATAAAATTATCGATTTATATTGCATTTTATACTGAATTTGAAGCACAAATCACAAGTTTTCACATTTTACATGAAATTTGTTCAACTGAAATTGCTTATAAATTTGGAGATTTTTTTTTAATTGTGTTTCAAAAACACATATTACTTATTATTTACAAACTTAATTTTTCTTCTCCCGATAGAAAATTGTCCAAGGAATCCGAAAATGCATTCCGTTTACCGATTCAAACTCATGTTCATTGAGAAAATTATGACACTTTGAGAAGTTTAAAATAATTACTTTAATCAACATTTTCTTAACTGTAGTTAACTAACTTTTTAAACTATTCAAAATTTTATGAAAAGTTCTTTTTGAGATACTTTGAAAACTTCTCTACCACGGTCAGTATGATTCTAAACCATTCCGTAAGTATTTTAATTGCACTCTTCATTTTTCGGAAAAATCGCGAACCTATCAAAGTCACCCCGGCTATCAAAGCCACCCCGTTTTACGGTACATGACAGACAAATTCATTTCGACAAAGCTATGAATTATGAAAATAAAAGATATTTGAAAAATTATGGAAAAACATTCGCTTTAAAACGTTTGGAATAAAAATAAATTTGAAATCGAAAAGAACTTTAGCGAAATTTAAAAAAAAATCTACCGTTTAAATGTTACAATTTTCAGAACAATAAAAAAATCAAAATTAAAAAAAAATAGATGGCAAATTACAAAAATCAGTTTTTCCAGTAAGTCCTTATTTTCCAATCGACGTTATCTTGAAAACTAATGATCCGATTCCTAATTAAATCAATGAAACATACGTGAAAAAAATTGATTTTAAAATAAATAATACTTTCAAAATTTATGTATCACAACTTACAGTTCAAAAGGGTAAAAAATACGTTACGTAATCCATTTTGAAATGACAGTCATGAATTTTAAATAATGAAAATGTAGTTTTCAAGGAAATGAGAAAATGTTATGTTTTGCCACTAAAAATCGAATAAATAGTTTCTAAATTACCATCGAGTACAAAATGAACCCTCATTAAATATAGAATAGCACTTTAAAATATTTTTTTCTTTTTTTTTTCCAAATTTCCATTTTTAAGCAAGATTATACCTCAAGAACCAAAGATTGAATCAGCAATTTAAAAAAATAAAAAAATGAGATTTTTCTCAGTAATTTGAAAACATTTTCATCAAAGGTTGACGATTATGTATATTTTTTTCGGGAGAATTTAACTTAGAAATGGTTTTTACTCGAAAATATTATCAAAACATAATTAGAGGTTTTTTTCGATCAAAAATTAATTATTACATTGAAATAACAAGCAATGAATATTTTCGAACAAGCTCGAATTTAGTAAAATTATTTTCAACGTTTGAAAATGCAGTCTTAAATATTTTCAGATGATTGCACGTCGAGTTTATTGAAATTGGATGTTTTTTTTTGAAAACTTTGTTTTTACCCTTAATTTTAAGGGACGGACATCAGGGTAACAACATAAACTTTGAAAAATATCTGCAACGGCTTAAGTTGTAAAAGAGTAATATTCCTAAGAATCAGGATATTTTTCAGAAAACATTTTTTT
Organism: Culex pipiens pallens; assembly: GCF_016801865.2. Classification (NCBI taxonomy): domain Eukaryota; kingdom Metazoa; phylum Arthropoda; class Insecta; order Diptera; family Culicidae; genus Culex; species Culex pipiens. Next base: position 63,339,174 of record NC_068938.1, on the reverse strand, counting down.
TTGTATTTTTATATTTTGATGAAACATTGTGTATACTTTTTTGATGACCATAGAAGTCATTTTGCATCAGCAGTTTGTCCATACAAGTTTTAATACATTTTGGCAGATGTCTGTGCAAGAAGTCTATTAGAATATTAAAAAACTGTATCTTGAAATGGATTTTCTGATCAATTTGGTGTCTTCGGCAAAGTTGTAGTAATGCTTAGGACTTCTCAAAACAAAATGATTACACTACAAAAAAATTACCTGATTTTTTATTCAACTTTTCACACACTTTTGAAAAATCTCATTAATTGGATATATTTAAGATGACGAAAAATGCCAACTTATGAGCTAAGGCACAGGTTGGTCAAAGTTCATTTGGCAGTGTTGCCAATTTTTCTAAAAATATCATAATTTTTGAAAAATATGGAAATTGGAAAAATGGTTCAATTTTTAGATGTGAAATCAAATTTACAATCGAAAATTACTTTACAGAAATTCGATACCGTGTACCGTTTTCGATTTATATCCACCAAACATGTTTTTTTATTGTTGATAAATATCAATGAATTGCTAAAAAGTGAATGATCTTTTTTTCTCTTCTGACGCTGTGGTGCTATCTTGTCGCACGTCGTTTTTTGACGTTCCGAGAAAAAAAAAACGTTTTAATGTTTGATCTTGAATAAATAAAAACCAAAGCGCACGATGTTATCAATAACAAACACGGTTTTGTTTGGTTAACCATTCTGTGAATTTTCCCTAAGTTTGGTTGAATTTGGTTGCCGGAGTCCAGAGTTATACAAATTATTTGTAAAAGCAAATGTTTACGGTAGTCGGGAATGTACGTGTGTCAAACGCGTTCTGATCTGAAATCCCTTTGGCCAGTTGTCGCACTTACATCAATTTTTAGGCTGTGTCAAGATAGCACGACAAGATTGAAACTTGTTTCATATGAAGAGTGATAACAATGCACGGAGTTTTATTTCAGTTTTTAATGAATATCTAAGGATTAAAATATCGAACAATATCGAACTGAGAATTACAACTGCCACCAATCCATTGAAAAGAACACAATTCCATTTCCAACGATTCTCTTTCAGGAAAAAATTCCACCCATCTCTTATCTGCCATTGCATCGCCTATTTGACTAGACAGGCTGACAAGTGCATCTCCCAACGCACATTATCTTCCCTGCGAATCTAACCTCTACGCGTCGCTGGGTCACCAGTTCTCTGGCGGTGTTGCCACTTGCGCTCTACACGGCAAGTGCAGTTTCGAATAAAGAAAGTGCACTCTTCTCTGAAGTGCGTTCGTCAGCTCAGCTGGTTCGGTCTAGATTGGATCGGTTTCTTATCGTGTGCTGGGAGGAAAATAGTCCCGCTGGAGTTCAGTCCGGTTTGCTGAGAAGACACTTGGGCTTTTTACAAACCGTCAGTGGCGTCCACACCATACGCGCTGGTTATCAGCGGAATCTACGTGAATTGCTTACTGTCTAGCTGGAGCAGTCCTTATACCTTTCTAGTAGAACCCGCTTATTTACTGTCTGCGATTGCAAAGCGTGACTGATTTGTGATAGTGCGGGTTTTCAATTTACCTCAAACAAGTAAAACATTGTTTCAAGTTGGATTTTTCTGTCTGCTTCTCATTTATTCACAAAATATACACTCTGTCTCACTAGAAAGCTACGGTCGGTCCGAAACCTGAGGTCATCCCAGGTATTCCGGGTTATTGTTTTCCTGTTGCTTCGATTACTGATTTGCCTCCTCGGCCAGATCGCTCGCTTTGAAGTGATTCACAATGTTGACGGTCCAGTCCGAATCGACGCCCTTGGTGAACTCCTTGATGAACCGATAGTTGCAGATGCAGATCTTGTCCCGGAACTCGGGCATTACGCTGGAATAGTGGAAGAACATTTTGGTTTATGGTATTACTCAACTTTCATTGTAAAATTTAGTTGTCGAATTAAAAATTTATTTTCGCAAAAATCCAGATGTCCGATAAATGGCCAGAAATCGTATCCAAAGCAGCCTAAAACATTGAAGATCTAGCAACCCTGTCTCATGCAATGACCACTTAACCCTTTCAAGCCTGATGGGTCATATATGACGGGTCCGGTGGTTTAGTGGTTAGCGTGGTAGCCTCTTACCCCAGCAGGCCTGGGTTCAATCCCAGACGAACCCGGTGGCGTTTTTCGAGACGAGATTTGCCTGATCACGCCTTCTATCGGATGGGGAAGTAAAATATCGGTCCATTTGCGTAAAAGAGGTTTTGGGTGACTCAACACACATAACCTTCGGACGTCTAGAAATGAGCAGAAACTTGCAACAGAGCCCACACAAGACCCGAGGGTCGTTAAAGTTGATTGCTTTGCTTTGGGTCATATATGACCCAAAAATGAAAATTTCCAAAACTAGCCTATAATTTTCGTTTGGACGTAAGAATCATTTTCCCATTATTAGATTAAAAAATATATTTTTGAAAATTCAGGCTCGAAAGGATTTAAGTGATGTTTATGTACTTTTTTGAAGCCGTATCTCACTTATCGGTATAAAAAACTCTGATCGGATCCATCATCCGACCCATCTTTGAAAAGGTGTTAAAAAGGCGTTTCAAACGAGCCCGACGTTCCGAGAAAAACTCGTTTTAATGTTTGACCTTGAATAAACCAAAACTAGAACACGCAATGTAAATAATAACAAACAGTTGAAACAGTTGTTTGCTTGAACATTCTGTGCATTGTCCTGAAATTTGGTTGAATTTGGTTGCCCGAGAGTTCCGAGTTATAATTTCAAATGTGTACGGTAGTCGGGCATGTACGTGTATCAAACGCGTTCTGACGTGAAATCCGTTTGACCAGTTGTCTAACTTACAGCAATTTTCATGGTGTGTCAAGATAGTAACAAAGATTCTTTCATATTTTTGGATATTTCTCGTGATTGAAATCGAATTTTGGGAATATCCCGAGCAGACGGAAATAACTTAAGAATATTTTGTTTTGATATTTGAAAATACTAGGCCAATAACATTTTATATTATTTATAACAAGATTTGTTATTCGTCGCTATGAATTAAATTTTTTGTTATTGGATTGTTATTGCAATAACAGACTTATAACATTTTAGTTATTTTTCGAACGAATCTTTGTTATTATGTTTTGTTAATTTAACAACTTGCATAACAAGGAATGTTATTCCAAAGTTGGCTTTCAACCAATATCAGACCAATAACAAATTTTTTTTATGATAATGTAAACTGTAATTCTTGAGTTTTTTTTTGAAAAGGTCCTATAAGCTATTGTCTTTCATATGTTTATAGGACCTGTTAAAAAATACTATAGAATTAAACCCTTATGCAAAAATGGATTTTTCAAGATGATTCCATAACACTTTCTGTTATTTTAACAGTATTTGTTATTGAAATGTTATGAATTTTGTTATTACCGTCAGCCCGGGATCTGTGACGGTGAGGTGAGGCATTGTGAGCTGCACAAAATTGCGTTCTTAACATTCCAACGCCCAAGGCTCCAAAAAAGTTGGAACGGTAACTTCAACTCGCTGGTTTTCGGGCATAACTCACCCAATCAAGACGATTCTTTTTTCCAGTGATTTGTTAGGATGTCTAGATTATCCTAGAACTTTGCAGAACTCAATTTGATCAAATCTGTAATTTTTACGATCAAAAACATCGTTCCAACTTTTGTTTTCGCGTGTAAAAAAAATTCGCCAAAAATTCCGCGGAGGCAGTCTTTTTGAAAAAGTTGGAACGATGTTTTTGGTCGCAGAAATTAGGGATTTGTTCAAATCAAGTTCTGCCAAATTTTAGGATCATCTAAACATTCTTACAAATCCCTGGAAACAAGAATCGACCCGAATGGTTGAGCTATGCCCGAGAAACAGCGAGTTGAAGTTACCGTTCCAACTTTTTTGGGAGGCTTGGGCGTCCGTGTAAGTTGGACATGCGTTGGGCGTTCCAGTGTTAAGGGGTTACATACATGTAAATTGGCTAAAATGTCAGAGGTTGGTATGAGCAGACATTTCAACATATTTTAAAATCTGTTTTCAGGGTATGAAAATATACATTTTCAGCTATTAAAAATATAAATTTGAAGACATTTGAATGTACCATTGCCGAGATATAACTATTTTAATGGCAGTTTCAAAAAACGGGTGCCACTATATCTCAACACTGCATTGACCAAATCGGCTCAAAATTTTGGTGAAGACTCACTAAACGGGTCCTGTGTGCATGACGAAGGCCAATGCTCAAAAAGTTTATTTTTAAAAAAGAAAAAAATATTTTTCTATTTTTCATATAAAAAAGCAACAGTTTTTGATTTTTGTATTTTTTTTAAAACCTTAATTTCAAAACCGGGTTTTGTCATACACACGGGATTTGTCTTGAGAGTCCTCACTCCAAATTTCAGCCAATTTGGTCCATCCCATTTCGAGATGTCGTGGCACACGCAAATCAACTCGGTGTTTTGAGAAAAACGCTCACAAAGTTGTACGGTTCGCTTTGCGCATGGCAAAACTTTAAACCTAAAACGTCTTCGACTCACTTAAATCATGAAATATCTTTATGAAACTTTCAGGCATGATTGGAAATCATCTTTTGAAAGGTTTTAGTAAATAATTGGAAATATGATTTTTTGAGATTTTTTACATGTATGTAATCCCTTAACTCAATTTGGCCCAAAATGCACGTGCGACAAGATAGCACGACAGCGACGAAATGCTCTAAATTGATTTAGAAATTTCAAATTCAATATGGTGGCCAAAATTTCGGTATGATTTGATTATCCAATTCCTTAGAAACATAAAAAAAGTTTGGTTCATGATTCGGTTATCCGTAGTCCTATACAAACTTATGGTTAGTCGAACTTCGGATAATCGAAACATCGGATAATCTAGACTGAACTTCTAAAGAACAAAACACTCACCCAATATTCAACGGTATCTGGTCACCTCGCTCAATCATTCCCTTCAGTCCTTTGAGCACGTGGAACACCATGGTAATTTCGACAAACCTCTTCTGACTATCTTCATCCTCTTCGTCAAACATGACGCCGACCTAAAATCAAATCTGTTAGCTAATCAGCAGCAATAATTAGAACCCGTCAACCCCAAACCTGATAAGGAAAGGAAAAGTAAATATCCTCCTTGGCCACCATCAGGTCGTACCGTTGCGCAACAGACATCTTGCCGACGGCCGTCTTCAGGTCGTTCAGCGTTTGCCGTTCAACAAGGCCGTCCAAATTCTTAAGTTCTCCGCCGGCCAGCGACGCCGACACGACCTGCAGCGCTTGCTTGGCACCCTGGACAAAGTCCGGCAAGGTAAACTCCCGATCAAAGTACGGCCGGATGATGAAGTGCACCATGATCCAGTTCTTGACGGTCTTTATAACGGACGGCCATACGAGTTCTGGGAAGTCCATCAGCCGCGGCAGGCTGCGCGGTTTTCGTGGAGCCGCATCATGGTCCTCGCTTCCGGTGGAATAGTTTCTCCTAGCTAGAAACGAGGTTTGGCTCCCAGCGGGCAGAAGTCGCTGGAGCTGAACACTGCTGTTGGACTGCCGGAGGGCAGACGTTCCTGAGTTGGTTGAGGAAGGGCTGGACACGTAACGGGAAAAGTTGATTAAATTTTGAACGGAGCTGCGTTGACGGAGGAACATTGTAAATAAAATTGCGGAATCAAACGACGGTGAACGGGCGGCGTAACATAACAAACAACAATAACAAACCCCGGATCGAAGGGGGCTGACGTTTGGAATTAATGAATAAACGCCGGCCAGCCATGACGGATAGTAGGTGGGAAAATTGACAGTGTACTGCTTGGTAATTTGGCCTTGCGTGCAAGCTTGCATGCAAAGCTTTTACCCTGCAATGTTTCATTCGTTGCATTCCAGCTCTGATTGAAATTACAGTTGAAAACTTGTTGAAAACGTCCTAAGGAATCTGGTTATGTATCACCGAATAAGAAAAAAACGATTATTTCAGTTCGACGTTGTCGTGCTATCTTGTCGCATTTCGCTTTTTGACGTTAAAAAACGCATTTAATGTTTGATCATGAATAAAAAACAAATTGAGCACGCAATGTAAACAAAAACAAATAGATTTTGTTTAATTGACCATTCTGTGCATTGTCCTGAAGTTTGGTTGATGGAGTCTCGAGTTATTATTCGCGCACCACCAAACCGAAGTGCGCATCTCTTCTGTTGCGCGAAAAAATCTGTTGCGCCGTACAAAAAATGGAGTGGTTTGTCGTAAGCGTGTACATCAGCCTGTGGCGCAACAGGCTTTGACAGGTTGCGCTCGTATTTTGATTTTTGTCTGCCTTCACAATATTATTATAAATGTTTACGATAGTCGAGCTCGTACTAGTGTCAAACGCGTTCTGGGCTGAAATCCTTTTGACCGGTTGTCGCACTTACAGCAATTTTCAGGGTGTGTCAAAATAGCACGTCACGATCGAATCTTCTTCCATATGAAGAGTGACAACAATGCACGGTGTTTTTCGGTTTTTATGGAATACAAGCCTTACCCGACAAACTTCGTTCTGCCTTTTTTCGTTTGCTGACGTTTTTAACTTTTTTGCTTATTCAGCCTCCTGTGATCAACATTTGATTTTACGTAACTTTTCCCATACAATCTGCAGAATTTCCGGAATCGGTTCCAGAGTGGCCAAAGTTGTAACTTTTTGGCGTAAGAACCTTCCTTGGACTTATACGAACCCAACGCAACAAAGAGCACCTCGATCCGACGCTCCGTATTGAACTGATTCGCGTTCGAACAAAACCGTCGAAATTTTTTATATATGTAGAAGATATCAGGATTAAAATCGAATTTTGGGGATCTGTGAAGGTCAAAGGGTGAGGCATTGTTAGCTGCACAAAATGGCGTTCTCAACTCAATTTGGCCCAAAATGCATGTGCGACAAGTTAACACGATAACGAAGAGTTGACGATATTTATCAACATGTTTACAAATCCGTTTTGAATATACCTACTTGTCCAAAACTTCAAAAGCAAATAGTGCTGAAAAGTTCATTAAATCACTTATTTAAGACGTTTTGAAAGGTTTTACTTTTCGACACTGTTTTGTATTTTGAGTTAGCTGTCAATCTAAAACGTAGAAACTAAAGTATCACCGAAAAATATCATTCAATATAGTATAAGCACAATTCTGAAATAACTTTTCATAAGAACGCAAGAGCCGTTTGTAAACAAACCCGTATTAAATTGGTATTTACAAAAATTCTCGAAATTGTTTATCTACACGCCCTCCAAATCTAGAGTAACACGTGTAAGGGGCGATACGACATGGCTTTTATGATTTTTTTTTAATGTAGCTCCAGAAATGCTCTGGAGCGTATAAATAGTGGCTCTTGCGTCTTTTTGGAAACTTACTCGAGAAAAAACTTCAAACAAAAACATTAGCGAACCTGTTAAAATCCCACAATTCCTGAAGAACTAACCAACAGTAAATTTTCAGCTGCCTCAGTTCATCCCACGTGTCCCGTTTCGCCCCAGGTGGCGGTACTCGAGAGTGTTTTAGAGCAATTCCATGTCAAATATAGCCGATTCAGAGAAAAATGTCAAATGTCAATCAAGGGTTGACTTGAGTCATTTTTCTCTGTAATGGCAATAGGAAATCGGTTGTACCCGACCCTCTCCGATTTCAATGAAACTTTGTAGACTTATTATACTACGCTTATTAAGCGAGTTGCACTCAATAATGACATTTGAAAAAGCCGTAAGAGTTAAAAAAAAATTATTTCGTAATTTAAATATTGCTGTTACTCGAAGCTGTTGCATCGAATCATAAGGTGGTCAAAGAAAAACTTGTAGGAAATTGGACGAGCTTTCTGAAAAATACAATGAAAGAAAAAAACACGCAAATTTTATGAGATTTTTTGACTTTTAAGTTAAATTTATTGGTGAGCAAATTTTTGATTTTCGTTCAATTTTTTTGTGAAAATAACTAATATGAAATTAAAAGACTCACAAAAAATTTAAGATGAACCAATTCTTCTGTAAAAAATACTAAAATCATTCACTAAAACTGTTTTTTTTAATAGTGCTCTAAACATCAAAATTTTCAAAAAAGTGCCCAAAAATTCCTATTTTGGGCTGGAATTGCTCTTTAAAATTTTTAAATCAAGGATGTCGGACAAAATCACAGGGATGAAATATTGAGAATATGCGTTTAGAATGCTTACGGGAAATCAATCACTGAAATTTTACCTAAAATAGGGTGACAGAACTTGAATTTGATGATAAAAGTAAGAAGATATAAAATAACATAAATAAACGATTTTTTTTGATTTTTCAAATCTTTTTACTGATTGCATAATTCACCAAGAACCAAAAAAACAAAATTGTGTTTAAAAATTGTAAGGCTTCCAAAATACACAAAAACTTGATTTAACGTTAACTCTGGTACATTTATCCGTCAGTATTGCTTATAATATTAGAATTTATAAACAATGTTTTAAGTCTGTTTACAATCGTTGGATACAACGATAGTGTTTCAAAAAGCTTACTTTCAGTTTCTTTATTCAATTTATTGAATTTAAATTGAAAAAATATTCAAAACATGATGCACCCAAAAGCTTTATTTTTTTAGATACTGTAAACTGGGTTGACTTTGATAGCCCGGGGTGATATTGATAGAAATTTGATCAGGCCACTAATTTTGATACATATGTTTGCATATATGTTCGATAGTAAGTTATCCTTTAATGCTTTCATACTTAACATTTTCAAAAAAGTTCAAATATTAATTTGACGGACATTCGAAAAACCTATCAAAGTCACTCCAGGCTATTAAAGTAACCCCAGTTTACGGTATATGGAAAGGAATTTACTTGGTAAATTAAGCTTAGTTGAATAACTGAACTAAATAGAAAAATCAATTTAATAAAAAAAAAATTTGGAAAAATTACCCGTTCCCAACCATATAATTCAAACGTCCCACAATTTGCAATCATAATGGCAAGGATCAGATGTTCTTTCTCTAGAATTTCCAATCAATTCCGCAGAACTCGTTTTAAAAAGACATCCAAAAAAAAAAAAGATCCAAAAATGCCATGAACTAGAGAAGAAGTGGTACAAAAAACGCATCACTTAAAAGAGTGCAATTTCTGATGATGAAAAAAAAACTCTCCAACCAAAAAACTGCAGTCCAGTCATGTACGCGAAATCGAACAATTTTCAGGAAAAATCAAACAAGAAACGTGTTCCACCACAAGTCTTTGTCAGGTCGGTCAGATCCTGCCGTTGCATCCCAGAACGTTGCAGTAAGAGCCCCGGTCACACATCATCAAAGAGGTGCAAATTCATCGCCAGCTGATGAAGAAGGCTGCACAAAATGCAACGCACTTTGAAGAACGAGGGCCCGACTTTGACGACCCAGTCGTCGCTCATCAATCATAGAGCAATCCGGCTTTGATTGGATTAAAATCTGCCTCCACATCTTGCACGAATTGGACGTTGTACAGTCTGATGGTCCGAAAGCACATTTTCTATCAGAGTTTTTTTTAGTTGGAGTGAAAAATGATGTTTGACAAAAATTTGAAGATATTTTAAGAAGCCAGAGCAGTTTTTTTTTTAATAAAACTTCTTAATTGAATGCTTCTCGATAATTTTCATATTAAATTGTGTTTTCCCAGAATGTTCAACTTTGAATTTGAGCATTTCTCTACGGAATCGGTATTCTTTCTTTAATTTTAATTTTTGTATTTTTTAATCCTGCTCAAACTTGTAAAAACCAGGTCAAAAGATATTTCCTCTATTTTTGTTGTGCAACTTCAATTACACTCCAGTAATCATAATTTGAATTAATATCCAAGAAATACAGCAAACAAAAACGCATGACTCAAACAAAACACCGTTAAACCGCATTCACATTAAGGCACACGATAATCTGCCAGCGAAATCCATTATGATTTGTATTCAGAGCCGAAGAGCAAATAAATTGATGCTGAAATGTGAAATAGGTTTCATAAATTTACCGGTACCTGTTTTTGACGCATATTATTCCGTCCTGCCCACAACCGCCGCCGCCGCCGTCGGTGGGCCGGCCGTCGTCGGAACCTGTGTCCCGTGGCCTGGCCGACTGGCGCTGATCGGTTCAACATCCTTTTCATCGCAAATCATTTCTATATTCTATTTACGCTATTATGAGCATTAAAAGTCTGATTTTATTATACCCATCACAATTTCCACGGAACCGTGACGATCCGACCGGGGAGAGTGGGAAAGCTGAGGGCAGGGCAGCTAGGAAAAGTTTGGTCACGAGGCTGTGAGAATCTAGGGGAGGGGAATTATTCGAGTGATGAAAACGTGTGGTGGACGCAGGTAATGTTTTTATTTGATTTAATGTAGGAATGATCAATTTACTTATCAACCATAAGATTCCATATTTGAACTCATTTTTAAACACTTTGAAGGTATTAAAATAATCCTTTTTATTTTCGTTTTGCTGTTGAAGTTACATACCATAATTTTGAGTCATTTTGAACGTTTCTCTATCAGGCTCAGTAAAATTAAAACCCATTCCGATCGTATTCAATTTGATTTTTTCATTTAAAAAAAATCTTCATCCTTTTATTGTCATTTTGGTTTACGTTTTCGTAAAGGACATCCATAAAACACGTGGACACTTTTTTGGAAATCTCAAACAACCACCCCTCCCCCCTTCCTTCCCCCCTCACCCCTTCGTGAACAATTGTCCATTGAAAAAAAAACCTTTTTGTATGGAGCGTAGACAATCGCCGACTTCTCCCCCCCCCTGGAGTGTCCACGTGGTTTATGGATGGTCCCTAAATCGGGGTGATATTGATAGCCGAGTAAACTTTTATAGGTTTGAGATTTTCCCGCAAAATGAAGAAAACAAATTAAACACATAAGGATGGTATGGAATCATACTGACCGTGGTAGAGAAGTGTTCAAAGTACTTCAAGAAGAAGTTTTCATGAAATTTTGAAAAGTTTAAAAAGTTATTCATCTTTATATAAAATATAATGATGAACAGTTTTTTTTAATTCGCATTGTTTAATGAAAATGAGTTCGAATCGAAAAACAGAATGCATTTTCATTTTTTTTTTGCAATTTCCCGCTGAGGAAAGATATAATTAGTTTGTGAATAATTCATTTTATGTGTTTTTGAAACACAATTCGAGCAATCTTAAAATTTTGGGCCTTGGAAAATATGAAAACTTTTGATTCGTGCTTCAAATTCAGTTTGATATGCAATTTTAATCGATTTTTTTTTTAGATATTTACAGGGTAATATTTTAAAACTTTAAATTTTTGAAACAAAATTTTAAAAAATATTTATTTCTTATGCTTTTGAACAGTAATTTAATTAAATAGTTGACTAAATGAAAACATTGTTTTTTTTTTAATATGGCATTAACCTTAGTGATGGTACATTTGACTTAAAAATAAAAATTTAATACTTTTAATTTGTTTTTTGGTAATAAAAATATGACTATCAAAATCACCCCGTAATTTAAAATTAAAATTTCAAAAGCAGCTATTTTTTTCCACACCATAGATTTTTTTTTCTTTTAAAAATATTGCATGGACCTTGTGTTGCCTACCCCAGTACATGCTTCAATGGTAATAATCTAGAGACAACTTAACCCGTTGGAAAATATTCCAAAAACAATTGATGGCCTAACAATGTCACGATGGTTAACGTTACTTTGATCATAACAGTATTGCAAATTGCAAATATGCAATATAAACACTTTTTCTTGATAAAATTAATCAAGATTTAATGTGTTATTAGGAAGTTTATCTTATTTTATTTTGATGAAATTTTACCCAGTTTTTTCTTTGGTCTGAAGATGCCATTTTGCATCGTTTTGTTTTGCTGTTGTTGTTATTTTTCAACTTGTCTTAAGAGGTGAAACATATTTGTTTGTGCCCTTGTTATTTTTTTGATATTTGGTTTTTAAATTTAATTAAAATATTTTTAGAAGTTTTTGTCTCCCTCCTTCGAAATCGGCCCAAAACTTCAGGCGACAAAAAAAAATGTTTCAAAAAACATAAAAATTTTATTGGAAATTCAAGTGCAATCAACTGAAATCAATTAAAAATGCATTTCCTTTCGTTTAGAAAAATTTTTGACATGTTTGGCTTTATTTAAAAATCTCTTGAATTTTTGAAAATTTTCGATGTACAAGATTTTTTTTTCGCTAAAATTTTTGTTATCCTCAAATTTAATTTTTTTTTTAAATAATGATTTTTACAACTGAACTACTGCAAAATGCATTTAAGAATACTTTTTTCATTAAAATGTTTAGATTATGGCTTGTTATTATTTTTTTTTTTTGATTTTTTTTGCCGCCAAAAACTTTGAAAAATATTTGCATCGGCCTTATTAAAGAATTGAAAAAAAGATGTTTTTTTTCTATCAAAACCAGATTTGCACGGTTTTAATGTCAGAGCCAAAATGAAAAAAATAAGCAATGGATTTTTATCATAAAATCTAAAATATTTAAAAACATTTTTTTTTCGTAAAAAATTTCATAACATTCTTTGATAATATTTTTTAAATAATATTTTTCTAGAAACAATTTTTTGATTAGGTCAATTACAAATGATATGCTAAATGTGACATTTGTTAAAACTCTTTTTTCTAATGTTTTGTCTTATTTCGGGTCAAACAACCTTTTAAGAAATGCAGGATTGCCATTATTGATTAGATTGAAACAACCGAATATGAGCAAGCGCAGAAAAAAATCTTAAGAAACTTCAAAGGAAAGCTTAACAAGAATCAAATATTTGACATATGAGTAATTCTCTGAGACTTCGGACAACCATTTTTTTGGTATTTTTTTATTTGGACGAAACTATGCGTGTATTTTTTCCTTCACCAAAGAAGTAGTTTTGCAGTTCACTCGTACATGTCTCGCCCGTTTAAGTCTCCATACAATTTTTAATACCAAAAAATGTTTTTTGAGAATGGGTTCTGATATTCCAAGTCTTTGACAAAATTGCAAGTATTGCTTAGAACTTTTTAGAAAAAAATGTTCAATCTAAAAATGAAAATTATCCATTTTTGAATTCAGATTTTTCACAAAAAAAACATTTTATAAAATTCTTATTTTTGGATATGTTTAAAATGACAAACATTGCCATCAAATGTGTTATGGCACAAGTTGGTCAAATTTCATTTAGCAGTGTTGCTAATTAGTTTTAAAAAAAATGCCCTTTCAAAAAAAAAACAAAAAGTTCTTCACACAAATTTTGATTGCACGCTAACAAAATTACAAAAAGTATATATACAAAAAAATCTCACTCTTGAAAGAATTGCTCAAAGTCATTTTTATGATCGTAAAAAAATAAATCGAGATTTTATAGAAAATATCTTGAACTACTCAAATGACAAATGAAATTTTTTTAGACATCCCTAGCTACAACCTCCATAACATTGCTCTGCGAGTGAGCTGCCGCCGCTGATGTGGACAAACAGAATTCTGAGCATTGGCGATGGCCCGCCGTCCGTCATTTGGCGTGTCTGTTCTGTGGGCGCACGCGAGTCAGCAACATCCGTGAGCCAGCCAACAGTGTGCCTACCAAGGGTTGGTTGTCTTAAAGTTGACTTTTTTAAATATTTAGTTGATTTTGTTTTGAGATATTTTCTCTTAAATTAAGTTGCGTTGATGTTATTTCAGTTGTTCAATTTATTGAAATATATTTTAAACGAAACAAATTTTAAATACGCAGGTTGCGATATAGGTACATTCACCTTATCATTTTTAGCAATCTGGAGTGCAAATCTGTTGTGTAGGCGAAAAATCTGCAACATATTCTGCTTGCATGGCCTAGTCCAGCGGACATGCGATTAAGTAATTGATAGAATTCAGCGAGAGATTCACGTAAACTTCCATACAAAATAAAAAGAAACATTGGTGGAATAAAACATTCGACTTCGATACATTTTATTGGCACATCACCGTCCAAAGCAGCCTGTCACGACCGGGCGTGTTCCATATTTTGACGAGATTGGCAGAAGGTTGAGGCATTTCGGAACGAACCTTCGATGCCAATCAAAAAGGCAATTGGGAAAGTCATTTGTTTTGAAACAAACGTCGTGGCTTGATGAGGAGTTACGGTGAGTGGGAGTGTTTCTGACAGGAGGATTGTATGAGTCAAGTTTGAATGACTAAATTTGTGACAAATTGTGATTCCTTTCAAGACACAACTTAAATACACGATCGATTTTTTGATAACGCAACCAACAGCTACCGTAATGAAGTGAAGTGCACATTTTCCTCAAGGGCTCTTAAAAACGATTTCATTCCATTCAAATCCGTCCCAAAAGTTCAACTGCATTTCAATTCATGTGATGAACTCACAACTGTCACCTCGTCTTCACTTCCCCAGCACCAAACTCCTCAATAAATCCATCAAACCTTCCCAGCCAACGGCAACTTCAGCCGTCCTTTGACAGAGAGCGTAATTTTATGTTGATTGAATTACCTCAAATGTTACACTTTTTGTCCTTTTGGCTTCGATTCGCATCCCGCTCTCCTTCCACACTTTCCCCTCTCTGATTTTCCCCGGGAAAATCAGCATCAACTTGTCACGCTCTTTCCGGACCCCTGACTTGGAGTTCCCCAACCCCTCCCCTGAACAAAAATCGATGACGAGCGACTTGATGGCAGCCCGACTACGACGGCACAAATCTTGTCAACTCAAGCAAACTCTTCTGGGTGGCTCATCCTTTAACTTTTTCTTTTCCTCCCTCAAAAGGAAAAGACGAGCGTCTCTCTGGATCGATAAGAAGGAGGAAAGGTCTCGGGGAAAAACTTTGAACTCGCAACAAATCAAATCAAAATAAATCAAATCATCGCACAGGATGGATGGGGGAGGATCCTTGAGCAAAAAAAAGTGAACGAGTTGTTCAGAAAAGAAGAAAAAAAACGTACGAGAGTTTGGATCCTTTCGTCGTCTTGATGAAACACGAAGCCCCCTGGAAAAAGTCTTGGTGGAAATCAAGTGTGGGAGGGCTGGTTGGTGGAAAACTTTTGTACTTTACGTTTTTGTTGTTGGCGAACACGTAGGGCGAAAGTTTTGTCGTTGGAAGTTTTATTTATCAATTTCCTCCGGAATGGCTGTGCAGGAAATGGATACGTGGCAAGGGTTTAAATCAAGAAGGCGCAAATTAAATCACCGGGAAGCTTCATGTAAATGATATGTGTGCAAATTGTTTAAAATATTTATATTTGATTTTTTTTTCAAGCAGGATGTTTTGAAGCTTGTTGTCTCTAAAAGTGTTTGAAAAATTAGAAAGCTGCGTATTTCATTTACAAACAAAAAATTAAGTACCCAAAAAGTATAATTCTACAAATCAAAAGAAAATAATTTGACGCTCATCAAGAAAAAAAACGAAAGGAAACTTGGCTCTCCTCTTTCGCGCACGAAAGATCAGTAAAACGGAATCTCAAAAAATCAACATCTGAATATTCGGTGGATCATCTATTTCACAACTACACTTGCAGGTGTAACGTCACACGTCGGAAAAAAAATCTGACACTTTTTGTAGATGGGCAATGTGTGTAAACAAAACGAAATAAA
The DNA here is from genome assembly GCF_016801865.2 of Culex pipiens pallens. NCBI lineage: Eukaryota > Metazoa > Arthropoda > Insecta > Diptera > Culicidae > Culex > Culex pipiens. The sequence goes on along the minus strand of NC_068938.1, from coordinate 63,323,600 downwards.
TAATTTTAAGTGGTGCTGACAAGGAAAATCACCACAAATCTTCAACATTTATTTTATTCGAGTATTTCGGAAACGATTTTCTTTGGTGTGATTCGCGAAAATGTGTTGTTTTGTGAAAGTTTCATTTTTTTCCAATTCTATGCACGGCGAGTCGAAAAATCTATATTTTTTCAAAAAATCATGCCTTAGAATTCTATTTATGGATATTCACAATTTTTGATATCGAACAACATTTAAAAATTATTTTATGTTTAAGATTTGCAATCGAAATGTCTTATAAAGTTTCGAATATAATTTTATCTGTTTGACTTTGTTGATCAGACTGCTGGTTGCTGATATACAAATGCAACAAATTAGTTTTAATCAGTGTCATCATCCTCAACTCGCGATATGTTAAAAAAATTTGGTTTAATTTGAATTGTTGAAAAAATAAAACTTTAGTTTGTTTGCTCTTCATACTAACATTTATTTCGAGTTTTTAAATTAAAATTAATCCAATCTAATCTAAAAACAAGCCGATCAGTCTAAAAACAAAACATCTTTTTGAAAATTCAGGTTTTTGGAACATTCTTTTACCTATTTTGTTATTGCGAAAAAAAATCTGATGTTTATTGGCTTTCTTGAACTTTTTAAACCGGTCAAAAATGTTAATAATAGATTATGCAATAAGGTGCAAAAAGTTCCATACAAAATTTTTTGCATTTCAAAACAGATTATTTTTTGAGCACAAAAGTCGTATATTTATAAATACGACAAATGCTGAAAAAATCAAGTTTTGTACCGAGTTGCTTACAACATTTTTTTTGCAATTCCGAGAAACGCTTTTGAAATGAAATTTTATGTCACACATGTGCAAAATTAAAAAGAATCAAATAAAAATGCACTTGAAAGAATTCAAATGTTTATTAAGAACCATGATACATTTTTACTACATTTTTGAAAACAAATCTGTACTATCTATGGAACTCGTTTTTTTTTTTACTTTAATATCATGGAAATCATTTTGCATTTTGCAAGCTATTGAACATTGGAGCAAATGAAAATCATGAAATTTGAATTTCAATGATAATGCTACAGTCCAGACTCGATTATCCGAAAGCCTTGACAAAATTTCATTTCGGATAATCGAAACTTTGGATAAAGCCGACTCGGTCCTTACCAGGTCCCAGTACTGAAAAGGACCTATTAAAAATAATTTTATGAAGAAAAATACTTCGGATAAACGAAACACGAAAAACAATTTTTTTTTTCGTTGTCATATTTTTGATTATTGAGCTTTTGTATGACCCTTAAACGACTCTAAAGTGAATTAAAATGTTTAAATCCCGGATGGGGGCCAAAATGGTTATGATGAAACATTGAAATAATGCAATTTGACTATAATTGGGTCGCAGAACTCGAATTTGATGTAAGTAAGAAAATAAAAAAAAATCGAAAAAATATATTATTTATTGTTATTTGATTATTCAAAGTCCCATACAAACCTTCGAATTATCGAACTTCGGATAATCGAGTCTGGACTGTACTACCAAAAATTTTCATAAAAGTCCATAAATATTATGCAGATTATTGGCAGTAGCATACGTATAATTATTCAATCAGCTTTTGTGATAATTATAACTTAAAAATTGTGAAAATTAAGCTAAGGAAATTTTAGGTTTCCAGTGTTTAGTTCCCGGAATATCAGGATTTCCAGAGATTTTCAAATAAATTACTCTTCTACTTTTACCGAGATAATAAAAACTCGAAAAAAATTGACGCTTTAGATTTATCATAAAATAAAGCATTTTTGAGATAACTATTTCAGTTTTCTATTGAGAATCAGAATACAAACTCAAACAAAGGATCTTCATTTGTTTAATAAAATTCATAAATATAGTGATGCAGACTTATTACTTCACAAAAATAATAACAGAAATGCAAGTCAACAATTTCATGGGCCAAAAGGTTTTCAAAAAAGAGGTATGAAAAATCTTGATTAAAATTTTCAAATTTATGATACGATTTTAATCAATTTTGCAAACTATAGCCCAAACATAATCTTGTGGTAATCGAAAGACGACAAATTTAGTTTTTTCGATGACGATGCGGAAAATAATTTAAAATTATTTTTTTAATCATTATTTGATTTTTAATTCAATACTACCAAAGATTTTTTCCATGATTCTAAGATTTTTGAAAAAAAAAAAATGATTGAAAAACCAAAAGCATTGCTGTATAATGCATTATCCAAGCATTGTTCCATTAAAAAATGTTATAATTCTGGCTTGTAAATTCAATTTTTATACGTTCATCTTTCAAATGTGGGCACTTTGTTGGTGGTTATCAATTTCAAGAACGCTTGTTCACGATATTGAGAACTTTCTCCGAGAAATCGAAACTTTGGATAGTTGAGTATGGATTGTATCTAAGTAATGAGGTTCTGGGTTCAGGGTTGCCAGGTTGCCAGATAAATCTGGGATTGCTAGATTTTTCAAGTGACAGTCAAAATACAGGTTTACCATTAGTTCTGTCAGATTTCAACAGATTTTTCATTTTCTTTTTTTTTTTGTTTTATTTCATGGCCCCTTTCTTTTTCCCATTCAAACTTGTTAGTATTTTGTCTGCCAGATTCTACTAGATATATTTTCGGTACTTGAACAGTTGGACCAGGCAACCCTGGTTCTGGGTTAAAAACAAAAGCCAAAGAGAGTGATATTTTCGAAAGGTTATGATTGTAATAACAATTTTTCTTGATAGGTTCTTAGAAGGAGCAAATCAGTGGTTTTTAAAAGCTCCAAAGAAACTTTTTTTAATATCATAATGTTTTTTTGATGTTTTGAATTTTTTTTGCAGAACTGACCCCCCTCCAAAAAACATCTTGAGGATGAATACAAAGTTATGGCATAAAATACAAAATTGAATTTTTATGTTGATTGATGGTTTACACTGAAATAAAACAAGTACCAAATTCCTAAATTCTAGGAATTTTGGCTACTTTCCTTATTTAGTAATCGGGTTTTTTGGATTACTTAATAAGAAAAGGAGGCAAAATTCCTAGAATTTAGAAATTTGATACTTTTTTTTAATTCAGTGTAGCTCAAATTTAACCCAAAAATGGGGTCTCTGAACTAAAGTTTGACTCGAACCAATGTTTAGATAACCGAACTTTGGATAATTGAGACGTCGGTAAGTCGAGTCTAGATTTTGATTCAATTTACAGCAATAGTTTGAAACTGTATAGTCAGTTTAAATATTCAACGTATTTAAGAATTTTTAGCAAAATTCGTGTCTTTTTTCTCACCAATTCAATCATTTTGAAATTGAAATTTGAAAAAAAAAATATAAGATAAATAGCACCGAGAGAATGTTTCAAAAAAAATCAATAAATAAACTAAAATTATGATGAAAATTTCAAACTAAAATTTTACAAACCAAAAGAGTTTTTTTTTGCATTTCTCAGTAATTTATTTGTTATTTATATACTGCCCATGTTCGCATAAATGTCCCATATGCAAAAATAGCAAACTGAGAAAAACGCATTTGAAGTTTGTCCCACACATAAGGCTACGTGTTAAGTTTTCACGAAAAAACTGGATTTCCTCCCGATTTCTAGAACAAAGTACTGGATGTTATAGGCTCTTTAGAAAGAGCACACGATTTTGAACCAAACTGTATCAGTAACTCAAAAGTGATGAAAATGCATATGGGACATTTATGCGATCATGGGCAGTATACCATTTATTAAAGATCTACTATTTTGTCTTTCCAACTCCAGATTTTCAAAATGCTGGTTGTGGTTCAATGAACCATCATTCTGCAAACTAAACTATCTGCTCTGGTAATCCTGCGTAATAAAAAATGGAATCAAAAGAACCCATTCCAGCTGTGTCATCACAATTCCATCGCCCGGCCCCGAAGACAATCGAGATCGAAAATGTCACCATTACGCGGCCGAGGCCCGAGAGTCGAGCGTTCGAAAAATCAATACACCACATAAAAAGCTAAAAACCCTAATGGCTGAAATTAAACCGTTCAACGTTAAATACATCCCCTTTGTCATTGTGTGTGACTCTCCCCATTTTGAATCCTGCTCCCATTTGCCTCCACCTTTTTGGTCCTCTCCTTCTTTGTTCCTCTCACTGTGGTATTGGTGATGGTGGTGGTGGTGGATCCAATCCATTTCACTCGCTGTTGACTCTTGCGTTCGACGGTGAGATGTTGTGATTGTGCACTTTTCCTCTCTGCTCCTCTCCGCCGCCACACACCTTCATCCACAAATGCCACGTTGCTCGTTTGTACCGTTGGTCTGACCTGCGCTGCCACTACCACATCGACAACCCTGCGAAATGAAAATGTCAAGTGTTGGAAAAGCGGAAAATAACTTTACTTCTCTGTCGAATTCCACTTCTCTCTCACTCTCCCACTTGGGTGCACTTTGTGTGTGCATTGTTTGCAAAACGCCTCCTCTCATGAGTGAGAGGGGCGTGGCATCATCTCATATTGCACTTCTCTCACAAATACCCTCGAAGAAGCAGAGAGAGAACAGAGCGCGCTTGCAAAGTAATAAATAAACGTCACTGGGTGTGAAATGTAGAAAGAGGAAAGAGCGTATCAGAGTTCACCAAACATTTGGGTTCTGCTGGGAAGTTGAGGGTGTGGGGGTGGAGAAGAGACGCTCTACAATGTTGGAAAAGGATCCTGAACAGAGGATGCTGGCTTCTGCTGGGTCTGGTGAGAGCAAACTGGGTGGAGAGCATTTTATCGATAAAGATTATGACGTTGACTTTTTAGTAAGGCTTAGTTGTTGCACTGTTATAAATTTCGATTCAAAAAAAAAAAAATCAAAATCAAATTATTCGCTCTACAGCATTGCCTTGGCGTTCTCGATTGCGAGATTCCTACTCGAAACTAGGTGTCCGAAGGCTTGATTGTTGAGGCAATTGCAAACCTCTTTTTACACCTTAGCTTCCATCCACCCCAGGATTCGAACTGACGACCTTTGGATTGTTAGTCCAACTGCCTACCAGCGACTCCACCGAGACAGGACCCAGGGAGACGACTCCTACACCTGGACTGAGCTAACGACCTAACCTTTTTTTAGGTTAGTCCGGGGCCAACATTCACTTCCCGTCCGACGGAAGGCGTGATCAGACAAATCTCGTCTCGAAAAATGCCACCGAGACCTTCTGGGATCAAATCCAGGCCGACTGGGTGGGAGGCAATCACGCTTACCCCTAAAACACGGGTCCCGGCACAAATTTCGATTATTAAACTTAATTTAAAGCATACTAGAATAATTTTCCAAAAATTCTGTGCACCATAAGTTTCCTTTGTTGATTATTTCTTTTGAAAAAGTAAGTGATTATGAACCTAAAATTTCTATGGTTTTAAATTGATGATTTTTGCCTTCCTCACCTTACTGAGGAAAGGCTATAAAATCACTCGAAAAATGAACTTCTTAATTTGACCTCGTAGACCCACCTTCACGTATACCTATCGACTCAGAATCAAATTCTGAGCAAATGTCTGTGTGTGTGTGTGTGTGTGTAGGGATGTGGGTCTGTGCACCAAAAAATATGCACTCGATTATCTCAGCACTGGCTTAACCGATTTGGACCGTTTTGGTCTCATTCGATTCGTCTTGGGGTCCCATAAGTCCCTATTGAAAATTATGAAGTTTAGTAAAGTACTTCAAAAGTTAAGCTAAAAAAACGATTTTGGCGTATGTCCGGAAGATTGTAAAAAGGGTGGTTTTTGTAAGAAACCCTGTCATGTTATACATTTTCAGAAAGGTATTAAAAAGACCTTTCCAATGAGCCTAAAACATCAAGGATCTGACAATCCTATCAAAAGTTATTAGCACTTAAGTGTTATTTATATACTTTTTTAGGCCGGATCTCAGATATTTCAATGAAAATGATGTCCGGGTCCATCATGCGACCCATCGTTAGTTAGATAATCGAAAGACCTTTCAAATGAGCCTTAAACATTAAGGATCTGACAATCCTATCAAAAGTTATTGGCACTTAAGTGTTATTTATACACTTTTTGGAGGCCGGATCTCAGATATTTCAGTAAAAATGATGTCCGGGTCTATCATGCGACCCATCGTTAGTTAGATAATCAAAAGACCTTCCAAATGAGCCTAAAACATCAAGGATCTGACAACCCTATTAAAAGTTATTGGCACTTAAGTGTCATTTATACACTTTTTAGAGGTTTGATTTCAGATATTGTGATAAAAATATTGTCTGAATCTTCCATGCGAACTATCGTTGGATAGGTATTTTTTATCAGACCTTGCCGATGAGCCAGAAATATTGATGGTCTGCGAACCATATCAAAAGAAATGAGTAATAAAGTTGATTTGTTAAACATGTTAAGGGGGAATGTTGCTATTTTTACTGAATGTATTGACTTTATGAATATGAGGAAGGCACCAACCACCTAAAGGTGGATTAAGTAACGTTTTAAAGTCAGCAACACATCACATGAAAACCTTCGTCGCGGATGAAAATCAAGAAGGTAAAAAGTCAAGATGCTATTTTTTCATAAAATTTTAATTATTAAAATATATTCCTTTAAAATTCACAGTGCTTTCAACTCAGAACACATGTGGCCCTGCTAAATCCCACCGCTTTCCAAGCTTTGATACCGCACTTGCCAACGTTCGAACTGCAGACAGTGGGTTCCCATCCTTCAAGATTACTATGCCAGCCAGCAGGCTGTTATCATTTGCCAAACCAGCCTGAACTCGAAACAGGAGCGATTCTTATGTACAAAATGGTTATGTGCTTGAACCAAACTGAGGCAACATAGCACAGTGGAATCCAAAAGAAGAGAACGTGGAGCTTTTATTCAATTGTTGCTTTGGTAAAAAATGGTAGAAAATTGTTTTATATATTTTATGTTAGGCCGTGGCAAAAATTTGTTGAAGTTTATGTCCCTCGATTCTGACCAAAGTCGAGGGAGGGGGGCAAAAAATAAAAAAAAAGTATAAAAATTGAAATTACGAGCCATGGTTTCAACATTTTAATGAAAAAAGGTGTTTTAAAATACATTATACACCTGTCCAGTTAATTTGCCATCATTAGTTTCCAAAATATTGAAGTATTGACGAAAATTTTATTTGTTGCGAAAAATAAATGTTTTGCGGTGCTGCACATTGGACATTGACATAAACTTTGGGTTGACATAAACTTTGGGTTGACATAAACTTTGGAAAATATTTGCAACGGCCTTACAAAAATTTAATCAATATTGTCAATTAACTTATAAAACAAAATAAACATTCATGAAACTATAAAAACAAACGTACAAGCAATTATTGAAACTTATACAAACACATACTTTGGAAATTTTATATGTTTATGCAGTAAAAAAAGATGGTCAAATTACAGCGTCAATCTACAAAATATGCATTCCTTTTGAATATATATTAAAAAGTTTTAAACAATCTCATTACTTTTACACCTAAAATGGAGGTTTTATTACGTAATTGAATTTCAATCCATCAAAATCTACACATTTTTACTGTTAAGCTAGGTAGAAAAAGGCAAAACAGCAATTTCTCGATTTCATTTCGTTCTAATCAAACTTCATGCATTTGACAAATTATACAGTAGCTCTGCCAATGTTACAAAAGGAATCTCTGACCATTAAAATATTCGGATGTAATGTATTTTAACATCATACAGAAAATTATATTAAACAAAAATATACAAAATTTACTAAAAAGACATTCTGGAATCCTTTCAAATTTAATCAAAATAAATACGTACAATATATATTGAAACTCAAATTATTTTTGAATATTTTAATTTAATTGCTGAACTGAAGAAATGAGTAGTTCATCCTCAATCAAGATTAGAAAAAAAAAAACAATTTTAATGTAAAATATCGTCACCATCGTGCTAACTTGTCGTACGTAAGGCTTAACTTTAATAAACTAACATTTTGTACATCTTTTTTTTTATTTATGTATGTAATTTAATATTTACAATTTGAAAATTTTATAATATTAACTTCTTCTTCAAGAATTTTCTTTTCATAATAATAGTGCTCCAAAAATAAAAAAAACATTTAATTTTATGCTTTTATATTTCGTTTTTAAACCTCATCATTTTTTTAAAGATTTTTGTGGTTTTTCAAATTTTGAACACTTTTTTGTGCTGAAAACATTTTGCTACTATTTTCAATAGTTTTTTTTTCAATTATTTAAACGAATTTTGTCACGAAAATTTCCAGAATATATACATTTTAACACTGAAAGATTTTTGTGGTTTTTCAAATTTTGAACACTTTTTTGTGCTGAAAACATTTTGCTACTATTTTCAATAGTTTTTTTCAATTATTTAAACGAATTTTGTCACGAAAATTTCCAGAATATATACATTTTAACACTTTAAAGTGGCCTGATCAAAAAACGAAATTTCCAAAGCTAGCCTATAACAATCGTTTTCCCATCATTAACTTTTTTTCTTATCATTTATTTTATCAAATATTTATATTTTTTTAGTTGAGATGGTTATTTGTTACTTGGGCAAAAGCATTTTTTTTCTAATATTTCTATGTAAGTTTATTTCAAGAAAAAAGAAAAAAAAAAGCGTCAAACGAATCAATGATTGAATTCATTGGGCCAAAAAAAAAAACGTCCTCTTGATGTTTTTTTTGTAATTTAAGATTGAACTTTATTGAAATATTTGTGTAACATACTTTCAAATGGATCATTATTGAAATTTTCGTCATACATCTTTTCGACAATTACTATTAACACTCAGAAATCTAAAAAGTAGAATATCATTCAATCTTATTTAAAGAAATATAATACTTTTAATATAATACTTTCTGAATCTGCAAATAAAAGATCGTTTCTTGAACTTATCGGGACTCAAAATAGTAGTTTGTACGAAACTTAATTCGCACTGAGTGATTTTTCAAAAAATGCATAAACTGGTTGCATGAAATTTTTAATAGATTTTTGTGGAGTAAAAAATTGCTTAAATTCAGTATCGAGATTTTTGCTAGATGATAATTAACGACTTAAACAACAATTTAAACTTCGTTTTTTTTTTGTTTAAAGGTCAACTGCAAATATTCATTGAAGAAAAATGAATGCTCACAATTGGCGGAACATAACTTTACAACGATTATCCAAGTTTTTTTTTCAAAAAAATAACTTAAAATTGAGTTTGACGTGAAACACAAAATGACTTATTGATATCGAAAAAATAAATTACCTTGATACAGCGAAATTGACTTAGGTACTTAGAATAAAAAAACAGATTATGAGGATTGCTATGCTCGAGAGAGGATGTGGAAATTGAACTTATCTTAAAAGGATTTTCCCTCCTAGAAATAATAAATAAAAATAATATTTAAAAAAAATCTGGGGTGTAACTGCTAAGTAGGGGAACTATACCCTTTCTCAGCCTATTTCTATTATCGGCCTATCAGCACTTTGATCACGAATAACAGCTTAAATAAAGTGTTTTTGACTGTTCCAAAGTAATAAATAGCTCAAATAAAAGTGAGCAAGCAACTCTCCATTGTTGATACATCTGAAAATGTTGATATAATAGCGGAAAATGGCAAAAGTGATGAGAATTGGTCGAACGGCTTAGTGTGATTAAAATGGGTATATTTCCCCTATAGAGCTATCTAAGCCTCATCTCACGCACACTAGCTTACCATTTGTTTTTGCTGTCGGGTACAAATTTTAACCTAAAAACCCTTCGTGTACAAACACGCAATACATGCGCACGTAGATAACTCTATGCTTTAAGGAAAATTTAAGGGTTCGCATTTTCTGGCTCCTTTCGACTATAGTTATTGGATTTTTTTACAAGTTAAAATTTATCCTTTTTAAAAAAGAAGAATAGAGAAGCATTGGTTTATTCGAATGTTCTAAGCAATTTCGAATTTTTCGAATAATTTTCTGATTAGTTTATAGATTGTTGCTTCGATATTTATAACTTTCAATTTTTCCGGGAGTCTTGGACGAATTCCTCGGGAATCGAGAGGTCAAAAAACAGTCGAATTTCCGGGATTTTTTCCCGGGAATTCCCGCTTGTCACTCTCTAGAAGTAAGCTATGTGTAATAAACGAAGCACTATCGCGAGTTCAATAAAACATTCACATTCAGAGCTTAAAACTTTGAGAATAGTTGCATCAAACTTTTCCTTGACCTATGGTGATCACATTTGGCCCAGATTTGATGAATTGATTTGAATTTAGTTTTTGAAATGTTCAAGTCTGAAGAAGTCCACAGAATTAACATGATGTTAAAAAATTGTTTAACTTTTTTTCTGGGATAACGGCATTTAAAGCATCGTAGTTTTGAAATAAATTCAAATTACCTTTTTGAATAAAGTTGAAATCTAAATTTTAACACAGGAAATTGAAGTTTATTGTTATTTTTCATTCATTTAACTTTGTAAACTTTTAGAAAATGAGTTATCGCTTTTCTAATGCTCCCAATATTCATATAAATGGTGTAGGTATTTGCGATAAAATTTGAAATTGTACACCATTGCATAAAAAAGAAAACGTATTCATCATTTTGTTAAGTTCATAAGGAATCCTAAGTGGGCCGGATTCCAAGTTTAAAACCAGCCCCAAGCTGCCAGCCACCAGCCACCAGCCACAAGATCTCTGAGGGCCGCATGCAGCCACAGTTTTGGCCACTTCTTTGAAAAGTTCTCATTCGACAGAGGTTTTTATTTTCATTTTTGAGGAGTTTTGTTTTTTAGCACTTTTTAAATTCATTCAAAATTCATTCCAGCTCAAGCGGCAAAATTAGTAAGCGATCTGTTTATTATATGATTTTTCACAAAACAAAAAAGAAATCTCGATTCCCATTGTCCACTGTTCTGTAGCCCAACTCCCCCATCCACAAAGCTCAACCTACTCCAAAAAGCCAAAACGCCGCCGCCACCGACGTCAAGTGGGTCTCACCGTTTTGCTGGCACTTGTTGGCCTGACTTTTTCGTCCGTCATCTCCGCGTTGACTGTCACAAAGCCCTGAACACATGCGACGAGAGATATGGTGGATTTCTGCTTCCAGCTTGTACATAACGTGCGACAGAGATAGGAAATTCTACTCCGAGCATCGTGCCATCTCACCAAGAGGAGGAGTCAGCAAGTTAGGGCAACTCCAAGTGCCAGGCAGTAGCAGAGCAGTGGAAAGTGCCGTATTAGAGGGATTGCTGGATGCTGCTGCGGCTTTGGTACACGGCAAACGGCAAAAAATGTGAAATTTCAACATCAAGCAGGACGAATCATAAATTCATGCTGGGGATGTTGGCCGTCTCTACGCTGGTCCTGTCCTGCTCACTCGCGAGCAGCCTAGCTGCTCTGTGCTCTGATCTGATCTCTCGTGGAGGAGATGATGATGGTGATGTAGCAGCACAGGGGTTCTTCCACACCACCTCGGCCGGGCTGGGTCTACGCGGAAGCTGACAGTCGACATCGGCCAACGTCAGTGTGGCACGGCGGTTGTTGTTATCGAATTAACGGAGTGATTTTTAGTCGTTGAACGGATCTCGGCAAGTGCGCGTACAAACGCTGGAGAGTCTAGCTCGGTCAGTGTCGAGGGTCACCTTTCTGGAAAGCACTTCTTCGTTGCGGAATCGCTGGACGCAACAAAAAAAAAGAATCAATCGCGGAAAAAAGGCCTCATCGACTCCAATTGCCGTTGAAGAGAGCGCCGTTAATTGGATTTTTATTCGCGGCATCGTTCGGGCGCTACTGCAAGTCCTCTTGTGCATCACTATCGAGGCCCGCATTGGAGATGCACTGTGGATGCATCGGCAGTGAAATCGCGAGTTGTTTTTTTTTGTTTCGTGTGACTTGCATCGTTTGACCAGAGTGGTTGTGGTGATGCTGGTGCACAATTAATGTGTCGAATTGAAAAGGATTAACGCGAGTTCGGACGGAAAAAAGGATCGTTGAGGGACGTGTGTGGAGTTCGCGTCGAGTGACAGTGTCAGAGATCAAATGGGATAATTCGGTTTTGTGAGGAAGAAAGTGGAAAAAAAGTGTCACAGAGAAGAGTGTCGTGCGAGTGAGATTGGGCTTTTTTGTTGTCTGAAGTTCTGCTAGAACAGTAGCGGTTAGTGTTGGGTTGAATGTTTTCGTTTCGAAACATGGAAGGATCGACGGTGCTGCACGATAACAAATCAGGTAGGGAAACAGCATCTAATTCCAGCCTGCCTCTAATGTTGGCTGGTCAGAACTTTGAAATTCAATTAAAGCTAATTAAAAGCGTTTTCAGCTGAAATCGCGTGATAAATCGCTCAATAAGAAGTGAGCAAGCAAGTTTCTATCAAAAGTTTTGCAAAATTAGTTGTTTAAATAGTAAAAATCAGCAAATTGGATGGAGTTAGGAGCGAGAGCATAACCTGCCTGGGATCATTTTACTAAAGTGATGCAATTCATTTGAATCAAAAGTGCACTGACATCTTTCAGTCTACATAGAAACATTTTTCTTTTTACCTGGGATCATTTTACTAAAGTGATGCAATTCATTTGTATCAAAAGTGCACTGACATCTTTCAGTCTACATAGAAACATTTTTCTTTTTACTTAAAATTGTGCTAATAAAAAACAAACCAATGAAGAAATAAATTCTGAACCAAAAACTAAAGAATACTAAATAATTGAGGATTATTTTTTTTCTCTAAGTTTTGGTTGATTCACTTTGTTAGATTAGATCATAAATCATTGATTTTTTTTTGTATTTATGGATGCGATAAGATGAGGTGGTTTTGTGCCTTTTTGAGAAAGGTTATTAAAGCCTTTTTCCACTTCTAGATAATATTTTTTTCAAAATTATCGTCATCAGGGGTGACATCTGTGGGGTGAGATTGGGTCATGCAAATTTCAGCATTTTTGTATGACCCAATCTCACCCCAGACTCCATGATGACGTTATATCATATTTTCATACTGAAATTAAGATAAACCTATTTCCCATCGGAAAGTATCAGTTTGAAATAAATTACTGTTTTATTTTTGTAAATGTTTGCTTCGTCCCTGGAACCTTTTTCATTCACTGTTAAGAAAATCATGTAAAACAGCTATGACAAAAAACAAACTCAAATTTCCTAATACACAATTTTGAAACATCCAACTGAAATGAAAATTAAAAACATTGTAAACAAAAACTGAAGATCTGTATTCTAAAAAACCATTTATGAAATTTTAACCAGAAAAGTCCCGTGAATTTAAATTGTCAGATGCTTTCCTGCGATTATCTAGCATGTTTGAACTCCTTTAAACATATTTTGTATTTTTATGAAATACCAAAGTACAGTAATTTTGTTTCGCAAAAAAAAAAATGTCAGTGCATAGCTTTTTTTTAAAAAAAAAACTAATGATTGGAAAACAACTGGACTGATGAAAAGTGCTTTTAAAAACACTTTTTTCATCCTAATGTTTATATCTTGACTTATAATTTCAATTCATAATAAAAATCTAAGCTCTGTTTTCTTAAAGATAACATTTTCAAAAAATGCTATCAGTACCCATGGCAGATTGGAACTCTTAAAAAAGTATTCTAGATTTTTTATATGCAGAAAATAGTAGTTTACGCAACACGTTTCGAAAACAAATCAAGTTTTGCAACCAGTTACTTACAACAAAACAATATTAAAAAATGTTACTTTTAGAAAAGTTCAACTTTTTAGCACCCATTTCAGTGCTGAAAAGTAGAACTTTTCAGCACTGGAATTGAAAGGTTTTGATTTTCAAATCTGTTATTTTTGCTAGAGAAGAGCAGGCCGTTTCGTTTCTCCAGAAGGACAGGAAAAGTTGACAATTTCACAGCGGAATTGCAAAAAACCTTTTTTTTCAAATTGAATGCTCTAAAAGTTGATAGAATCAGGGTATAATAATAATGTTTCAATTATTATATTTTGTCTTCAACTATATTCTGTTAAGAAATTTATGGGTTTAGAATTTAACATTTTTCAATAATTATTTTTCTTCATACAAGAGGTTATAATAAATGATCCAATTTGAATTCTGCTACATTTTTTTATCCGTGTTATGTAGTTAATTTACTACCTAACACGGATAAAAGAATTTCGCAGGATTAAAATTGGATCATTTATTATAACCTCTTTTGACAAATCTTTTATAAATCTTATTATTTAACAATTATATAACCAATTTGAAAAATCCCTTTGTGACTTTAAAACATTTTGAATGTTCCCGAGCAGACGGAAATAACATGGGAATAACATATTTTGATATTTGAATTATTTATAACAAGATTTGTTATTCGTCGTTATGATTTTTTTGTTATTGGATTGACTAATAACAGTTTTAGTTATTCTTCGAACAAATCTTTGTTATTATTTTTTGTTACTTTAGCAACTAATCTGATAATTCCAATAACAGTTGGCGGTATTTTTCCATAACAAAAAATGTTATTCCAAAGTTGTCTTGGCTTTCAACCAATATCAGACCAATAACAAATTTTGTTATGATAACATAAACTGTTATGAAACCCTTATGCCAAAATGGATTTTTCAAGAAGATTCCATAACACTTTCTGTTATTTGAACAGTATTTGTTATTGAAATGGCACGAATTTTGTTATTACCGTCTGCCCGGGTTATTAATGATTTATGTTGTTCCAACTATTTTACACTTCTTGAGTTTTTTTTTGAATAGGTCTTATAAACATATTAAACACAATAATTTATTGGACCTTAAAAAAACTTTAGATTTTAACTCCATATCATAACGACATCAGCCTTTGTAACTTGAAATGATTGTTTGCCCAACTTGATGACGGTAAAACTTTACACCAGAATTGAAATCGTGCAATCTTTCCAAAAATTCTTGCATTGCAATAATCCAGAATAGATATTCTTTCGATTAATGATGTTTTTTTTAAAGAATTATTTAAATATATTTAAAAAAATTATTTTCCATTCTTTGACGCCACGATGGACCGTTTTAGTTTATGCATGGTTATGTTAAATTAGTTTGGTACAAATTTTATTTAAAAATTTCGTTGCCCTCCACCCTTTCACAGACGGCATGAAAAATCAGGGGGCAAATAAATTTTTTTTTTCAAAAAAATTTATTCATTTCAATTGTACGGGTAAATAATGCATTTTCCAAATGTTTTCAAATTGAAAGTTTGAAATTATAGCTTGTAATATAAACTTTTATTATTTTGTGTCATTTTGACAACATTTGTTCTTCGAAATACTTGACTTTTCTTGTTTTATGTTTTTCTTATTTGATTTCTTGTTTTTTATTTATATTGTTTTATATTTATATATACAGCAATTCCCCACGAAAACAGCATGGAAAAAAACAAAAGTGCTCGGCTCGGGCTCAAAATTTTTCTGGGGGTTCCCTGGCCGAAATAATTAGACCCGTATTTTTTTGTTTGGCCATTAGGGTGACCTACGCCGTGTTAGGGTGGTCTGAAAAATTGCCATTTTCGTCGATTTTCGCAAAAACCACTTTTTTCGAAAAATCATAACTCCTCGCCATTTCAACCGATTTCAATTGTCTTATATGCAAATGAAAGGTGATAATTTGGCCTTTCAAAGCAAAATAATAAGAAGTTTCAAAAATCTAGCCTAACATATGAAAAGGGCGTATGAAACTTTAAAATGTCGTTTTGACAGTGTCTGGACCAAAGAGCCTATGTCTGGAAATATTTTTATCGGATTCTCCGGACATTTTTACATAACATACTAAAAAATGGGAGGAGTTCATTAACAGGATTCCGAGATATGATTTTCTGAAAATAAAATCCGTGTTTTTTGACGCGCCGCGCGCAAAAACCGGAGAATGACGAAATTGGCAAAAAATCAACTTTTCACAAAAACTGCGATAACTTTAAAATTTCAGCGATGACCTATAGATGTCTGGGTACCAAAATTTTTGTAATTAAAAGACGCAACTTTTGGTACCCAGACATCGTATAGGTCTTCGCTGAAATTTTTAAGTTATCGCAGTTTTTGTGAAAAAAGTTGATTTTTTGCCAATTTCGTCATTCTCCGGTTTTTGCGCGCGGCGCGTCAGAAAACACGGATTTTATTTTCAAAAAATCATATCTCGGAATCCTGTTAATGAACTCCTCCCATTTTTTAGTATGTTATGTAAAAATGTCCGGGGAATCCGATAAAATTATTTCCAGACATAAGCTCTTTGGTCCAGACACCGTCAAAACGGCATTTTAAAGTTGCATACGCCCTTTTCATATGTTAGGCTAGATTTTTGAAACTTCTTATTATTTTGCTTTGAAAGGCCAAATTATCACCTTTCATTTGCATATAAGACAATTGAAATCGGTTGAAATGGCGAGGAGTTATGATTTTTCGAAAAAAGTGGTTTTTGCGAAAATCGACGAAAATGGCAATTTTTCAGACCACCCTAACACGGCGTAGGTCACCCTAATGGCCAAACAAAAAAATACGGGTCTAATTATTTCGGCCAGGGAACTCCCACAAAAATTTTGAGCCCGATCCGAGCACTTTTGTTTTTTTCCATGCTGTTTTCGTGGGGAATTGCTGTATATATTTATATTTATTTATATTTTCATTTATATTGTTTAGTTTACATTTGTTTTTGTTCGTTTCTTGCATATTCTCCCTTCTCATATCATTATCTTTTGTCTTTTTAGTTTTTTTTAAATTTTTTTACAGACACTTTTTATTTTTTTTTGTTTTTTCATATTTTCTTCAAAAGAATTATACCATTATCATTTGAATTGTTGAAAAAATGTAGAGGTATCATCTGGGGCAATACAAAATTATGCATACTTTTTATTACGGAAAATATAGAAAATTTGAGCGAAAACACAGCCAAATATGACCCTAGAAAGATTTAAAAATAGGCAAATTCACATAAAAAAGTCAAACTTCCATCCCTTACATTGTCTTAAATTTTAAGAATTATTCTTTCCAAATCTTTTTAAAGCACCAACATTCGTTGAAAAAATCCAAACAAAACATCTTTGATTGGATTTGTTTTGTTTGATTGATTTTTTCGAGCCTAAATCATAAATAAATTCATATCTTTTTCCTATGTTAAAGCTAGTAACAACTCAAACTAAATTGTTGCAATCTCCTCCACCCAAATCCATAATGGCGGCCGCCATCACCATCGCCGTCCACATGGAGTCGGCGCGCTCTCTGCCAAGACCATCCTTCGTACACGACCCCACCTCCAGCCACCCCCTAATGTCAACGCAAGCGTTCGCCGTTGGGCCACACGTGGACGCGGTGGGGTTGCTTACTTCAAGTAGAAGAAGAAGGCAGTCCACCGTAGATCAAACGAGAGGCCTTTTCCGTGGTGGCGGGACGGGTTTAGTTAGTTGGTCTTACTAACGCAGTGGAGCAAAGCCCATTTCTTTCTGCTGGCTTTTCTCTGTTTGATGGGGACAAACAGCTCGTGTAGCGCAGAGCGGCAGGTTGTTGACTCAAATTGATCCAAACGTCTTTTGTGAGGGAATAAGAAATTAAACGCTGTTTGGCTACCGGGCGGAATGTTTTGAGTGCGTAAATAAGGTGACACTTTGTTGCTGGTGGATTCCAACCGTTAGAACAAAGACAGTTGGTTGTTTCAGGTTTCGATAAAAGACAAAATCGAAAGTTTGTTGTCTGATGATTTTACCTTTTTGGAATGCATTGAGGTCATTAGAACAAAGTTTAACCGTCTTTATAGAATTTGAATAATTTTAAGCTGGGAGTAAGTAATAAAGCAAAATATTTTCACCCTGCAATTATGTTAATCACATTTACTACCGGTTGCGTAAATGTGCAAACTCCTCCAGTATGACTATAGGTTGATTAAATTTACATCAAATCGCCTTTTCCCCCTAATATACATGTCCTACCAAAGTGGCCAAGATGACGCCAAGGGGAGAGAAGGAGCGAAACGTGACGTAAATATCGAACGTAGATTTATGCAAATTTGGCGCCTTTTCGCAACGTACTTTGATAAGAGGATATTGCTGGAGTCGACGACGAGGGACATAATTTGCTAAGCGCGTTTAAAGTGCTGATTTAATGACCGATGGTGCAGTAGGGCCTGGAACGGCGGTTGGACGTGGATTATTGTGACACGTGATGTAGGCGCAAGTGGCAGTTGAAGGTGTGTTTACTGCAATGAGTAATCAGAGAATAAGTTGCAGATGTTGTTGCGAAGTTGTAGCTGCTTTGCTTGCAGTTTACTATTATATAAAGGAAAAGGATTACAAAACATGTTTTTGACATTGATATGATTTCGTTAAATTTTTAAGTAATATTCAACAGGTATAGATTGTTCAACATGTACAAGGGTATGCCAAACAATGTCCATGAACTATTGTTCAAAAATGTTTTTACAATAGTGGTTAAACAACGTTGGTGTCTTAATCGTTACTCAAAATCGGAGGTAGCTTTGATTGTCAAATTTAATAGTCAAATTCAACCCTAAGTAATAAAACATAAATTTCCAAAATTAACTTAAAAATTTATCAAAGAAAATGAAAAAAAAAATATTTCTGTACTTCTGTTTTGTTTCTGATTTCTGTTTAACACCACAAAAAAAAACCAAATTTAGTACCCATCAATAAATTGAAATCTTTTATTGAGAAAAACATGACTCATGGAGGATAATATAATAGTAGTTTATGAAACAAGTTGCAAAAAGAGGATTTTTTCAGCACGAGTCGTACATTTATCCAACGAGGTTCACCGAGTTGGATCAATACGAAGAGTGCTGAAAAAATCAAGTTTTGCAGCGAGTTCCATACAACATTTTTTGCAATTCCGAAAAACACACACTGAGTGAAATTTTATGTCAAATTTTAATGTAGTTTGTCAATACATCGCTTAAATAAAAAAAATGTTGAAAAGTGTTACTTTTCGAAACAAGTGCTGAAAAGTGTTGCTATTCGATTCTGTTATTTTTGGTACAGAAAAGTAGGCTATTTCGTCGTTCGAGAATGACAGGAAAAGTAAGTAGTTTCACGACGGAATTGCAAAAAAAATTAATCAAATAAAACAAAAATAAATTTCTTTGAACACTTATCTGTCAAGAAAAGCTTGATTCCACATGACTTTATTCGCATTCAGTTTGTTTCTTTAATTTTTCGAAAAAATCTTTATTCTAAAAATATTACCGTTAACGGTTTACGGTTCACGCTGTCTATTTTTAGTTTGTATCTTAACAAGCAGCATTTTCTGGCCTGTTACACATTTTTTGTGTGTAGTTTGTAATTTTATATCGCTGCTACTAAATTATTCTATCTTATATTTTATTTTGTTTGTTACGATTACTTTGGGTAATTACACAACTATTTTTTACATTGCTCTTAAAAATATTACGAGGGAAACTTTTTTCAATCAGGTGACGATTTCATAAAGTCAACTTTCTATTTATCACAGCTTTGCAAAAAGAATAAGATGTATTGATTTTCAATAACACATTATGGCAAAGGACAACATGAAAATTTAAAAATGAAATTTTATTAAACAAAATATTTTAAATTTATTTTAATCCTATTGATCCTCGCAAGACCAAATTCGTAATTTAAAATAAAAGTCAACTTTGATAAAAAATAAGAATTTTATAGAAATATATGATATTATAAAAACTGTAAATTATACAATAAATTTCATTATTTTTATGTCATGAGTTTCAGGTATTTAAGGTTTGTTTTAATAAGTTATTTGCAAAATAATGGAATTTAATTTGAATTTCACCATGTTGTATTTTTATTTTCCAGTTATTTCTCAATTAGAGGTTGGGCATAAGCAACGTGGCCTCCAAATAATAGATTTTTTTTTAACATTCCAACGCCCAAGGCTCCAAAAAAGTTGGAACGGTAACTTCAACTCAATGGTTCTCGTGCATAACAGAACCAATCAAGATGATTCTTCTTTCCAGTGATTTGTTAGGATGCCTAGATGATTGTAGAACTTTGCAGAACTTAATTTGAACAAATCTGTAATTTATGCTATCAAAAACATCGTTCCAACTTTTTTTTTCGCGTGTAAAACAAAATTCGCCAAAAATTCCGCGGAGGCAGTCGTTTTAAAAAAGGTGGAACGATGTTTTCGGTCGCAAAAATTACAGATTTGATCAAATCAAGTTCTGCAAAATTTTAGGATCATCTAGACATTATTACAAATCACTGAAAATAAGAATCGTCCCGATTGGTTGAGCAATGCCAGAGAACCAGCGAGTTGAATTTACCGTTCCACCTTTTTTGAGAGGCTTGGGCGTCCGTGTAAGTTGGACATGCGTTGGGCGTTCCAGTGTTTAGTTAGTTTTTTTGTTCTTTTTTGCTATGATTTTCATTCCAAGTCCCTTGGTTTTAGCAAAACTAACACATCAAAATTGATAATTAATAAGCTTTATTCGATGTAACAGTCATGACATTTATTTTTCATACTTCAATTAAGTTCTTAAAAATATCGTTTTTTTAAAGTTTCATTCGATTTGTTTACAAAAATAAACGTTATGTTGAGTATCCTCAATTCTTTACAATCGATTGTATGAGTTATTTCATCAAAAAAAAAAAAAGCATATAGCAATAGTTATTTCTGTGCCTTGATTTTTCGGAGAAAATTCTAAATTAAATATGCTCTGAATTGTAAATTCAAACATGTTGTATTTGTAAAATCAAATCTATATCATTTTAAAGGCATTTAAAGATGAAGACAAATCAAAGAATTAAAAAACATGCAAGAAGATGTGGATCCGAAATTTGTTCTAGAGTTTTCTTCTGATCGATGCAAATTTTATTTAAAAAATAACAAATATATTTTTGCATTTTCAATCAAATGACCCAAGTAACAAAAAGTTTCAGGAGTTCGACAGGTGCTCTTCAAGATAGCTACAGTTTAGCAGTATGGACCGCTGCAGGATGAAGTTCTCTAAAAAACTTCTTTTGCAGTTTAGAAGAGTACTTCAAACTTTTACTCCTTTTTAATTTTTAGAATATGACCACTGATTGGAAATGGAGGAAGCATTCTAGGATTTCCATACATTCATTGATATTTTGCAATCTTTTGACAGCAGAACAATATGTTTAAGCACTGTGTGTTACTTTTTGTTTGAAAATTTTAAAAATGATATTTCAAACAATTTTATTTTATTTTTATGTCTTGCAGGTTTCAACAAAACGTCCATAGCGGATTTTTACGATAAGCTAGAAAAAGAAGAAAACGGTCGAAGTTTCAGTCTAAATGATGCCAACAGCGGGGCGTTGGTTCGTCATGAAAACGGTAAATCAGGTTAGTTTGTATCCTTAAGTTGAATTAAAAATCAAAACTAAAATATTCATTTTTCTCGACGTTCAAATCCAGATCCCCGCGGCTCTCCAATTTCATGCTACTCCCCTCAGAGCCGCCTATTACCGTGGTCTTCGCAACACCTAACGCCGGCCAGCGAGGGCGGCGGTAGCATCAGCGCTCGGAAGGCACAGAATCTGGGCCTGATTTGCGTAGTTTGTGGGGACACCAGTTCCGGGAAGCACTACGGCATTCTTGCTTGCAACGGCTGTTCGGGATTCTTCAAGCGGAGCGTGCGGCGGAAGCTGATCTACAGGTAGGATTACGCGCAATTCCGATTTGTTGGTTTAATTTGATCTGCAATTTGCTGGTAAATATTGAAACACCCCCTCTTCGTTGCATTACACATTCCGAAAACCACGCACCGAATCAATCATCCAACTCGATTGTTTCCATATTTATGTTTTATTATCATAAGTTAGATTTAATGTACAAACAGACGAGAATAACGGGGGTTGGAAGAAACCTTCGGGGGTAACCTCTCAATATTCGCATAAGTGAATCCTTGCCACACTCCGGCTGTCAGTCAGATTGTTGGTGTTGGTGCTGGGACGCGAGGTCACATTTGGCCAAGTGTATCCTCGACATAATTCCAATCGGTCCCTTGAGAGTGGAAGAAGCGGCGGCCGGCAAAAAGGTTGGCCAACCCTCTTTGTAGAGAGCGGCTGCGGATGCGGCCACTGATTTTCCACGTCTATCGTTTAGCGGCTAGTTTTGGGCTCGGGATGGAAATAACAGAGGGGTGGACGGTTAGACAGATAGGCTAGACAGACACACTTGTCATCATTTGTGACGGTGCTTTGAAAAGGTTTTGGAAACAATTGGGATAATTGTTTTATATTTAGCAGTAATTTAGCAAAATTATCAAATCGGAAAACGAACTGCATTATCGAACTATAAGGTCAATTTTACACTGAGAGCAGCTAAAATAAGCTTAAAGATTACAAGTGTTATTGAATCAAATCCTAAAAATATGTTCAGAGTTATAGGCAGTTTCAGTAAAATAATTTTCCTGGTTTCTTTGGATTTTTATTAAATTAATGCAACAAAAATTGATGTTTTTCTATGAAAAAAAAAAATTCTAATATATTTTCAATCGAACTGGAAAACTTGTTTTGACATAGCCTCAAATTCATATAAATTTTATAAAAACTTAATAAACTTTGTTTAACAACCATATTTTTTATTTTTCAAATTAGAAATTACCAGAAATCAATTTAACGTAATAAATTCAATTTACTCCCTTTTAGGCCGAAATTTGTAAGAAACACAGTCACTATCAAAGTCACCCCGGATTGAAAAAAGCATTATTGAAAAACAACTTTTATTTTCAAAAAACGTACATTGATATTGCGTGACCCAGCCCAGTAAATGATTTATAAATATAATTCAGGCGTGCTCAACAAACGGCGGACGGCTTGCGGACCGGAACCGGTGCGCGAAGACATTTCAACCAGCCCGCGACTGCTTTTGAAAATTGTTCTATGACTGATGCCTAGGGTGCCCAGAATATGGCACTTTTTTTCAAAACCTCGCTCCACAAGCTGAATATTGTTCCTTGACCTATTTTAGGACTCTGGACCAAAAATGGGCAAAATCGGTAATCATTTACCCATTGATACTCGGAGGTGAAGTTTGTATGGGAAAAATCGAAAAAATGTATAGAAAACCCAAGTTTCTTACGGTTTGGACGGTGCGCTATCACCATCCAAATATTCCCAAAAGTGAGATTCTTATTGAAAATTTAATGCTCTACAACTTTGTAGAACATGCCAAAGCTGTGAAACTCGATTCTGAAAAGGTATTAGCGATTTAAAAAAGTCATTTTTGTATGAAAAACATGTTTTTCACCAACTTTAGGCTCGGGTATCAATGGGTTAATCTCAGCCAACTTCGCTCAAAATTTACACAGATGCTTAAAATAACCCAATAAACCGTTTTCTGCTTGTGGAGCAGGGGGTCATTTTTTCTGGGCACCCTACTGATGCCACATGGTATTTTAAAAAGTCTGTTAAAATGGCTGTGTATGTCTGTGCATTTGTTTAAAATTTAAATATATCAATTTATTGTCATGGAAATCCATCAGAAATTGCGTTTTTGAACATTTTAAGACAAACGAAATAAGTTTTTGATGATATGAAAATAATAATTTCATGAAGTTTTTTAAAAGTCTGTGCACATTTAAAAACCTCAAATCTATGTATCTGGTATCATTGTGATTGGCCCTCATTGCCGTTCATAAACTATTGAAAAAAAAAAAAATAGATGAGTTCTTAATTTTGCCATTTAAACTGCTAACTACAAACATTTCCTTTTATTTTTTTCAGAGCAATTAAATGTTACTATCTTCAACGTTCTATTTGAGCATAATTTCGCTTTTTTTTTAAAGTAAATTATCATTGTACCAAGTCCATTCAAAAACCTTTTTTTTTGTTTTAATTTCTTTCTTTTCTACTCAAAACTTATGTACCGTAAATCGGGGTGACTTTGATAGCCGGGGTGACTTTGATAGGTTTGCGATTTTTCCGCAAAATGAAGAGTACAATTAAAATACGTAAGGAATGGTTCAGAAACATACTGACCGTGGTAGAGAAGTGTTCAAAGTACCTCAAGAAGTACTTTTCATAAATTTTTGAAAGGTTTATAAAGTTAGTTAACTATAGTTAAGAAAATGTTGATGTAAGTCATTATTTTAAACTTCTCAAAGTGTCATGATTTTCTCAATGAACATGATTCTTAATCGGAAAACGGAATGCATTTTCGGATTCTTTGGACAATTTTCCACTAGGAGAAGGTTAAATAAGTTTGTAAATAATAAATAATATGTGTTTTTGTAACACAATTAAAAAAAATCCAGATTTATAGGCAAATTCAGTTGAACAAATTTCATGTAAAATGAGAAAACTTGTGATTCGTGCTTCGAATTCAGTATAAAATGCAATATAAATCGATAATTTTATAAACAAAACAAGTTTTAACAAATTTCAGGCAAAATTCCGACTTTTTAACAATTTTACCTGAAATTTATATGTATTTTGTTAAAAAGCTTATAAACTTAGTTAACTTAACATAAACATTGATTTTTTTTTCTTACAAACTATATCAGCTACATTAGTAATGATACATTTAACGTACAAATAAAGTTTGAACATCTTAAATATGATTTTAACAAGAAAAACTTTGACTATCAAAGTCACCCCGGAATTAAAACTAAGAATTTTTAACGTAACTTTTTTTTCTAAACACTATTAAAACAACTTTTTTTCCAAAATAGTGCATGAACTTTGTGTGGCCTACCCCAGTACATGTTTTAAAAATAATAATCTTGAGAAAAACCTTACCTGTTGGAAAATATTCTAAAAACAAATTGAAATCCTATCAAAGTCACCCCGGTTTACGGTATTCGAAATCAATTATATTATTGAAAAAATACATCTGAAGACGTAATTAAACATATAAAAAACTAAAAGAATACTAAATTGAATTTTGTAAATGTTTTTCTACGTTTTCTATGAAATGAAGTATTTGTTTTTTTTAGGAAATAATAATAAAACTGATATTTTTAAGAATTTCAGAATAGTTTGAAGATTTAAAATATTGCTAGAAAAAAGTAAGAATCAGAGCGTCCAATTTCCCGTCCCGGGAAAAAAATTCCCGGGATTTCCCGGGAAAAAATATTTCCTTATAATGCATTAATTTCTCGGGAATTCCCGAAATACAAGCGGAAGTATACGTTTTACTACCTTTTTGGCATCAAAGTTTTGAAATTATACAAAAAATAATTATGAGTGAATTGAATTCATTTCAACCTTCATATTCATATTGAACTAATTAGCTTTTCTGTTGATTTTATGTCAATGTTTAATTCAGATAATATTTATTTATTTATTATATAGGAATATTGTTTGCTTGTATGTTGGGTAACAAAAATTACGCTATTATGGATTAAATATAAACTATTTTATTTTCGACAACATATTTTAACGATTTTTTTTGTTATATCATTCATATATATCCACCTCTTCCGGCCAGTATTAAAATTGAGATTTTTTTGACATTTTTGTTTATTTGATGAAAATAAAATTATTGAAAAAGAGTTGTTCGATAAGAATTTGTTTAAAAGTATTCGAGAAATTACTATTTGTTATAAATGTATAAAGCACGTGAGCTACCAAGGGCATTAGAGGGTTAAATATAAATAAAATATCGTTTAATTTCAACCACTTCTACACTATGAAAATTATTTAAATCTAATTAATTAATTAGGCCATATAACCATATAACTTAAATTATACCATAATAGGAACAATGAAAAATGATTAAAAACAACTTCGTATCTTATGAAATTTACCAAAAGAATGCAACCATATTTTAAAAACATGCTCCAAATATTTTAAAACTTTGAATTGTGATTTCATGAAACAGTGTTTCAAGTTGAATAGCGCTAGAATTTACATTTTAAAGGCAAATTCATTGATTATTTATTTATTCACAAGTTGAAAATACTTGCTCTGGAATAAGTTATTTGCCATGAAAAACAATATTTTTGCATGTTTTTTTCACATTCAACTTTATGGTCACTGAGGCAAATTTAGAACAATTTTATTGTTGTGGAGCATAGATTTTCACTTTCCAAACACTTTGAATAAAAAAATACTGCTCAACAAAAAATACTATTTTTTTTTGATTTGGTACGATTTGAGCAACAGCATAAAAATTAGAAAATCTTAGATCTGACCATTGAAGTTGCTGTTCTATACAATTCTGTTGCAAAATATCAATCAGAAACAGGATCGGAATAAATTTCGTTTAATTTCAAATTTCCCGGGATTTCCCGGGAAATTTGTTGAAAATTTCCCGTTTCCCGGGAATTTTGTAACCCCGGGAAATTGGACGCTTTAGTCAGAATACTAATAAACGAATTTATCAGTGACAAAAAAAATCCTTTAAATTTTTTGTGCTCTGAAAACTTTGCAAAAAATATATCAAAACTGTTGAAATTTGTCATGGACATTACATCATATTAAAATATTTTAAAAATATTGAAATAAAGTTGCACAGCACCATAAAAAGATTTTTTTTTTGTCAAAGAATTGTAATCCAAGCTATGTTTTTTGAAAAGCAAATGTAGTAATGCGATTCAATTTGTTTTTAAATTTCTGTGTACTCGTGTAATTAAACTTAAAAAATGCAGCAAAATTTATCCGAATTTGAATAATTTCAGTTATGGATTGAATGAAAATACACTGGAATTGTTGTAATCTGCAATCAAACAAAAATTATTTAAATACAGCAATTCCATTTGAAAAGAGCCTAAACCAAAAAAAAAGTTCTCCGATCGGGCTCAAAATTTTTCTGGGGGTTCCTTGGCCAAAATAATTAGACCCGTATTTTTTTGTTTGGCCATTAGGGTGGCCTACATCGTGCTAGGGTGGTTCAAAAAATGGCAATTTTCGTCATTTTTCGCAAAAACCACTTTTTTCTAAAAATCATATCTCCGCGCCATTTCATCCGATTTTAGCTGTCTTAGACGCAAAAGAAAGGTGATGAGTTTGGCTATTTGGGAAAAATAGTAAAAAGTTCCAAAAATCTAGCTTAACTATTGAAAAAGTCGTATGAAAACTTAAAATGGCGTTTTGACCGTGTCTGGACCAAAGAGCCTATGTCTGAAAATATTTTTATCGGATTCCTCGGAAAATTTCACATAACATATCAAAAAATTGGCGATGTCGAACCGTACGTTTTGGAGATACGATTTTTTGAAAATAAAAACCGCGTTTTTCGACGCGCCACGCGCAAAAACGGGAAAATGACGAAATCGGCAAAAAATCAACTTTTTTCACTAAAACTGCGATAACTTTAAAATTTCAGCGATGACCTATACATGTCTGGGTACCAAAATTTTCGTAATTGTTGGTACCGCAACTGTTGGTACCATAACATCTATAGGTCATCGCTGAAATTTTAAAGTTATCGCAGTTTTAGTGGAAAAAGTTGATTTTTTGCCGATTTCGTCATTTTCCCGTTTTTGCGCGTGGCGCGTCGAAAAACGCAGTTTTTTTTTCAAAAAATCATATCTCGGAAACGTACGGTTCGACATCGCCAATTTTTTGATATGTTATGTGAAATTTTCCGAGGAATCCGATAAAAATATTTTCAGACATATGCTCTTTGGTCCAGACACGGTCAAAACGCCATTTTAAGTTTTCATACGACTTTTTCAATAGTTAAGCTAGATTTTTGGAACTTTTTACTATTTTTCCCAAATAGCCAAACTCATCACCTTTCTTTTGCGTCTAAGACAGCTAAAATCGGATGAAATGGCGCGGAGATATGATTTTTAGAAAAAAGTGGTTTTTGCGAAAAATGACGAAAATTGCCATTTTTTGAACCACCCTAGCACGATGTAGGCCACCCTAATGGCCAAACAAAAAAATACGGGTCTAATTATTTTGGCCAAGGAACCCCCAGAAAAATTTTGAGCCCGATCGGAGAACTTTTTTTTTGGTTTAGGCTCTTTTCAAATGGAATTGCTGAATATTTATTTTAAAATCCACAATTTGCTTAAGGTTTTCACTTTCTCACTTTCTTAAAAACTAAATATTTGTATCTAAACTGCAACACTACTTCACAAAATCGTTTCGTTTGATTTCAAATTTTTTATCAAACATTCCTTCGGCTCGCCTCTGCTTCTGAATAATCAGATCTGGCCCGCAGGGCTAAAAGGATGGGCACCTCTGGTATAAATCACGAGAAGAATCTCCAAGATTGAATATTATTTGAAAAAATAAATTGAAATTCTATTAATGCCACCCCGGTTTACAGTACTCTCAAACTGAATTTTAGTGATGAACTATTTTGATTATTCATAAATCCATAATGGATGCAGGTGGTTAAGTTACGGGTATCACCTATTTGGCCAAGAACGTTAATTTATCAGTTTTAAAGATATATTTCAAGTGATTTTCAGTTTAAAGCTTGTAACTCCTAAAATATGGATAAATCCAACTCCTAAAACATGGTCATTGATGAAGTTGTTGTGAAACTTAACTTATATGTATAGTTGTTTTTAGTATGAAATTAAAAAAAAACATTCTTTTACAACACATACCATTTTGTAGTTTGAAGTAGAGTAATTTACTTACACCACATGTCTCATTGCTTCTGCCAAAACCTGACGAAAAGTACTAAAATTATTCAACCCGAGCAGACGGAAATAACTTGGGAATAACATTTTTTGATATTTGAAAATACTAGGCTTATAACATTTTATGTTATTTATAACAAGATTTGTTATTCGCCGTTATGATTTTTTTGTTATTGGATTGTTATTGTAATAACAAACTAATAACATTTTTAGTTATTCTTCGAACAAATCTTTGTTATTATTTTTTGTTATTTTAACAACTAATCCGATCATCCCAATAACATTTTGAGGTATTCTTCCATAACAAAAAATGTTATTCCCAAGTTGTTCTGGCTTTCAATCAATATCAGACCAATAACAAATTCTGTTATGATAACATAAACTGTTATTGAACTCTTATGCAAAAATGAATTTTGCATGAATATTCCATAACACTTTCTGTTATTTTAACAGTATTTGTTATTGAAATGGCATGAATTTAGTTATTACCGTCTGTTCGGGAAAGTTTAAAACCATTGGCTCATTGATGACTACTCTACCCTACTTCCAAGATCAACATTTAAGTTGGAAATTTAACAAGAAAAAAAGTTAGTTTAATTTTTTTGTTACATCTTAAAAGAAGACCATATTTTCACAAATAGAACGTATTTACAAACATAAAAAATGATATTTTGAATTTATTTAGAAATCAGTTTTACGTTAAGTCAGGTTGAGTTCAATTTTTTTATTTGTTTTAAATATTTCAATTGTTTTTTTTATTAATATGACCTACTATTTTCTGTATAAAAACTGATTTAAATACTGAAAACTTGAGTGCTAAAAATAATAAGTAAACATACAGTTCTCCATCAGTTAATCTCAGAGAGCTTAGATTCTTAGACCTTAGCTGGACTGTTTATTCATATTATTGACATTCTTCATAAAATCTGGATACTTTCAACATTATTGTGTTTCAAAATGACACATCCCAACCCCTCGTCGAGCCTCTCAATATCGATTACTCTTTCGATATTTCACTTTCCCCCCTGCGAAAGTCCGATTTGTATGCTTCACCTGCTCTGACACATCAAGCGTGATTCATACACGGGCACGGGTCCATCATACCCATCCAACGGAACGTCCATAGACTCCCACATCCAACAAGAAAAATGAATTATAAAACAACTTTGATATCCACCCACGAGCTGAGCTCTGACCCACACCACACGTATGCCTGGATCTCGTGCTGGACGTCCCACAAACATGGCCGATTCGCTAAATAATGGCACCCTCGGGACGGCGCTCCAATCCGGTCCCGAAAACGACTCAATCCGGCATATCGACGGACCCGGTTCCATCGACTGTGTGCCGTGCTGAGCGAACCCCAAACGACAGACAACGAACGACGCCGTAATCCGTATAACTTTTCCACTTGGCCAAATCGGCCAAATGTGCCACTGTCCTGTGTTCCGCCAGAACCTGCAGGAAACCGGGAGCCAGAACGACAGTACAAATATCAAAATATTGAATCAAAATTTATGTATACAGTCGGGGATTAGGCCGGGATTACATTCTTATGATTTATGGGATTTCTTGTTTCTGCCAGCATTCGATTGAGCGCTGGTTCTGGTGCGTGTTCCTGCGCTGGATGTGGGATGTGGATTTGGTGTCACTCCTGGTGTATTCCGTCTCTACACGGTTGAACCCATGAACCGGCAGGCAGTCATTCATGCAACCACCACCACCACCCTCTCAGGCCCGGGACGCTGCGGAACGTTTGAAGACTCGACAGATTGCCCTGGAAGTGGGACTTGGAGCGGATTATATGTTTGATGGGACTCTCTGTCTCTGTGGGTGGCTTCCCGCTGCCGAGGCTCAACCGCGTTCGTTGGAATGACAAATTCGAGTTAGTTTTTATGGCAGGACATAAATCAGGAATGTGATTCCTGTTTGTGCGGCAGAAGTGTCCTCGTCGCGATCGATGGCGGAGCTGGTACGGTGGGTTTATTTTGGGGGTCCCAGGGGGAGCTTTGGTTGGAATGTGCTCTTGGAGCTGGGAATGTGGTTCAGGTGAAGTTTTACGGAAGCTTTCTGCTATTAACTGCGGAACGGTGGTTTGATGAGACAGTAATAATGATTGCATTGGAATTCTAATTAAATTCTTTGTAGTAAGACGAGTACTTTGAGAATCATGAAAATCCCCTGCAAAATTAGATGCAAGATCCAGAAAGTCATCATCATCATTTTGACTATTTTAAGAAAAAAATAATTTATGGAACCTTGATCAACTCGAAAAAAATCAAAATATGATACAAAAAGTTTTAATAACAACAGGTCAGATTTTTCACTCAATCACTGACTGAATTTTGAACTCCGTTCCAGTGATTTCCATCCTGCCATCAAAAGCAAGTTAATTTTCTGTTCCTTCCACGCAATCAAACATATGGACAAATTTTGCCCGGGGATTACCCGGCATCACGATAGAAAAATTACACGCCATAAAATATCAATTTATCATAACACCATTCATCAACCCACCAACCGAGTCCGTAATCTCTGGTTCAAAGTCCTGTTGCATTCTTCACTTTTTGGGTTATGCAAAGCTACGAACCCTCCTAACACAGTGATGTTGCTGCTTTTGACAAGATGTTCACCTCCTCTAGGCAGTTCTTCCGAGGCTAAAAAGCAACATATTTCGCTGCATCCCATTTGTATTCATGCTTCCTGAATCCGGTGAATGAAGCTCGGCCAACTGGTGCCTACCCGACTCACCCCTAACTTGCCACCATCCATCGGTACGTCCCCCTTAACAATTGGTTAAGGTGAAACGGTAAAGTGCATTAACTCTGGTCTACGAACAATTGAATAGCGACATCTGATAAAATTTGGCCCCTAATCTGCGCGTCCACCCCCTTTCCCTTCGCACACAACGCAAAATCGCTGATTAATTAGAATTTAATTTATTGAGTGGCACTCTAGCTGGCACCGGTCCGTGTCACCCCGCACCGAAACTGGTCAGAAAAGATCAACTTCAGCAGGTCACCCCTCCCAAAGTCTCACTCTCTTGTTGATCCTGGAATAGGCAGTCAGCATTGTGTTATCGATTGTGTTTCGTTAAATTGATACCGGGGATTAAGGTTGTAGCGACGGGGAATTCCTTTTGTGAAAAGGTTTTTTTCTTTCCTCCTATCTCCTCAAATTCACTGTTTTCATGATTTTGCTTTGCTTCCGGGCAAATTGGTGCCGAAAAAAATGTTTTTGTTCCACTCGAAGGTCGAAGCAATGTTTGCTATTGCTGGAGATTTCCGGGGGTGACATTTGGTAAATATTGACAGTGGTGTTGACTGGTGGTGGTGGTGTCAGGGTAAGCAAACATTGAGATGGTTGACGTTTTTGGTCAATATTGACAGAACGATGTTGTGGATCAAAACATAAAATATAAGTTTGAGTGATTCTTCTCTAATATAGAATGCAAACCTATTGTGTATTTCTTTACGAATTCGCACGTTTAATCGCGTTTTTTGAATATTCATTTTTTTAATGTTTATAAAAAATGTATGAAAATCAGTAACTTGAAAAGGGATTTTCTGATCGATTTGGTGTATTAGGCAAAGTTATATGTACTGTACATGGAAGAAAAACAAACCGATTTACTGCGTGTTCCCTTATCCCTACAACAAATTCTTTTTAAAAGTGAAAATTTGCTCAGCTTTTTATGTTTCAAACAGCGAAATATTTCATAAAAAATTGCTGAAAAATCTATTTTTTTTTAGTTTTTGTTTTTAATTCCTTTATGGGTAATTCTCTACCAACTCACACGAAATCGGGAAAAGTTGCCCCGACCCCTCTTCGATTTGCGTGAAACTTTGTCCTAAGGGGTAACTTTTGTCCCTGATCACGAATCCGAGGTTCGTTTTTTGATATCTCGTGACGGAGTACGACCCCTTCCATTTTTGAACATGTGAAAAAAGAGGTGTTTTTCAATAATTTGCAGCCTGAAACGGTGATGAGATAGAAATTTGGTTTCAAAGGGACTTTTATGTAAAATTAGACGCCCGATTTGATGGCGTACTCAGAATTCCGAAAAAACGTATTTTTCGTCGAAAAAAACACTAAAAAAGTTTTAAAAATTCTCCCATTTTCCGTTACTCGACTGGAAAAATTTTTGGAACACGTCATTTTATGGGAAATTTAATGTACTTTTCGAATCTACATTGACCCAGAAGGGTCATTTTTTCATTTGGAACAAAAATTTTGATTTTAAAGTTTCGTGTTTTTTCTAACTTTGCAGGGTTATTTTTTAGAGTGAAACAATGTTCTACAAAGTTGTAGAGCAGGCAATTACAAAAAAAATAATATATAGACATAAGGGGTTTGCTCATAAACATCACGAGTTATCGCGATTTTACGAAAAAAAGTTTTGAAAAAGTTGCTTTTTGCGTTTCTCTTTGTTTCGTCGGCCGTTTCTGTCGCGGGTGACCATGAACGGCCATGATCAACGACGACCAACATTTTCAAAACTTTTTTTCGCAATAACTCGTGATGTTTATAAGCAAACCCCTTATGTGTATATATCAATATTTTTGTAATTGTCTGCTCTACAACTTTGTAGAACATTGTTACACTCTAAAAAATAAGCCTGAGAAGTTAGAAAAAACACGAAATTTCAAAATAAAAAAATTTTGTTCTAATTGAAAAAATGACCCTTCTGAGTAGATTCAAATAGTACATTAAATTTCCGATTAAATTACATATTCTAAAAAATTTTACAGTCGAGTAACGGAAAATGGAAGAATTTTTAAAACATTTTTAGTGTTTTTTTCGATGAAAAATACGTTTTTTCGGAATTCTGAGTACGCCATCAAATCGGACGTCTAGTTTTACATAAAAGTCCTTTTGACACCAAATTTCTATCTCATCACCGTTTCAGGCTGCAAATTATTGAAAAACACCTCTTTTTTCGCATGTTCAAATATGGAAGGGGTCGTACCGCCCCTCCGCCACGAGATATCAAAAAACGGACCTCGGATTCGTGATCAGGGACAAAAGTTATTTCTTAGGACAAAGTTTCACGCAAATCGCAGAGGGGTCGGGGCAACTGCTGTGTGAATTGGCGGAGAATTACCCTTATCATTAATTGGACATTTTTTAATAACTGTTCAGGAAACTTGTCAAATAATGTGTCTTATTTGTAATTTACTCATCAAAATGTGCAGAATAAGACAAAAAACATCTTTGTAGAAGGTAGCAAATCACAAAAAATTTTGAAAATATTGTTTCAACTGAATTTTTGATTTTGTGGGATTTGTTTAGAAATGAAAATAATCAAAAATATTACAACATTATTTTAAGAAGAATAAAATAGATAATGACTCAATTTTTGTGTTCAAATGTCTGTCTACTCTGATTTTTGCAATTTTTAGATTGTCAAAAGTATACCTGGATTTTTAAGAATACATATCAAACTCTTAACCATGAGCATGAATACAAAATATGTTTTAACATTTTTTTTAGAATACTTCTTGAAATATTGTTTTTTTTTTTTCATAAAAAATCCCCAGGAATATTGAAAATCAGACTTTTTTCTGTGGCACAGCTTTAAAAAGAATTCGAATTGATAAAAATGAGTTTCTTTAAGTCTCACTTTTTAGCCCGTAATTTTCAACTGCTGATATTTCAGAAACAATTGGTCTGATTTTTAATGTTAAATATCGAAAAATTTGTGATATAAATATTTCTTTCTAAAAATAGATTAATTTCTTTATTTCATATTTCAGCCCAAGTTATATTCTTTTGGAAATATTTTCATTGAAAAAATCAGAAAATTTCGCAAAAATCCAATTTTCAAAGTTCCAATGAGATTTGAATAGGATAATTTTCACAACTTGAAATTATTTTTTTTGGATGGTGCTTTTCTCTTCCGAATCCACATCTTAGCTAAAAAAACTAATAAAAATAATTTATACCTAAAGGACGCTGTAACTTTATGGCAGTACACTCCAATGAAAAAATTGGCTAACTTGTTGGTTGCAAATTCGGAAACAAGTTGCTCCTCAGTGTCTTTCAAAATATTTTTTTTATTTCATACAATCCACACGATTTGTAACGGTTTTGGAACTCATTTTTGAAGTTATTGTTTATAACAATTTTTTTTCGTAATGTGGATATATAGCTTTGATTTTAACATGACATGACATTAAACTGCAATACAATAAAAAAACAAATACAGAGCAGTTTGTGCAATTTGACTTTTAAATCGCTATGAAAAATGTAAAAATAACGATGAACAATTTTTATAAAACGCAAGGAATGTTGAACAAAATCAATGTTTTTTCATCATACATTATGGTTTTTGTTTAATTTAGTTGAAAATGCAGTACATTCTGTAAAAACACTAGTACCCTGCAATATTTAATTATTTTAATGAAATTATCAATAACGTGTGATGAAAAAGCTGTTATATATGGATTTTTGTTCAAACTTTTTTGAAATTCTCCAATTTCCTTTTTGCTTTAAACTATGATAGCAAAAAGAAGTATTTTTCTTATTTTACTGATTCTACATTCAGTGAGGTTTTTGATTAAAATGTGCTTTATTTTGAGATAATTTAGCAAATTATTTTTTTTTTAAATCTCAACAAAAACAGGTTGGCAGAATCGTAAAAACTGCTGATGAAAATCCTGCAAAATTTCATACAATTGTACACATAATTTTATGTCGTGATTTTTCTTGTCAGGGAATTATATTTTGTATTTTAAACAGCTGTTAACTATCCCTTATTCAATTATTCCTAAATTAAACATTTTTGCATCAATTTTAAGCAGATTCTAGAGAACCGTGAAATTGCCGTGAAATTTCAATGTTTTGCTGTTAAAAATCACTGGTATTACTAATGGAGTTGGACAAACTTATGGAGCAATATGGTAAATTGCACAGAAAGAATGGGTAGTCACAATTTTATTCTTACTGAAACACAAAAAAAAATGCGAAAAAGTAATGACCTGGAAGTACATGAAGTGAAACTTATTAAAAAATTAATTAATTTATTTTATTTTTTATGTTATTTCAAGTAGAAACTTTTGTCAATTTTTAAATCATAACATTGTATTGAATTGACAAAACATGAATTTCACTCCCAACCCAATATCACTCGAAACATTTCCCAGAATTGCCTTACTCCAGCATCGTTCCGTGTTGGCAGCCTGACTGACTGACATCTCCACTCTATATCGCTCCCCTGATCCGATTTGCTTCGTGATGTGATGTTGAACATCCGTGCCTTCCACCATTTTGTTGTGCCACCCTCGCACTCCAATCCCAACTTCACCACTCCCCGTCCTCCTTCTCTGCCATTTGCTCCAGTTTTAGTCAGTCAGTTATGTGTTTTATACTTGATTCAATTTGAGCAGAAAGCTTTCCTGCTCCGTCCCGTCGAAGCTGAAGCACAAACATGGCGTCGCCGTTCGCCATGATGGCCCCGTCGGAATCAATCCCGGGTTCAATCAACAGCAGGATTCGTGAAGGAGCGGTGGAGGACATGAAGCACACGGGGGTTTGAATTTGAACTTGTAGCATTTGGATGATGCTCTCTGTTTTCGTCGTTGTTGGCGTTGGCGTCGTCGACGTCCCCCAATCACAAAGTTCAGTACGTGGCTTGGCACCGATGTGTTGGAAGCTGGGACAGAACTGGGACGGCGGGTACTACTCTTCAATTCCAATTAACGTCTCTCGATGGAGGTCGACGGTCGAAGGGGCGTCTGTTGCTGCTCTCGATCGACCGGCTGAGCTCGGGGAGCGAGGGTTGCCAGTATACTAGTAAGTTTTTTGTTGTGAGTCAATGAATTTCTGAAAATTTAAGAAAACTAAATTAAAGTATGTAATTCAATAGTTGGACAGTCAAAATAACAGCCATCGCTCAAGTCTTTAAAATGTCAAACAAGACTTGAAATTTGGAAAAAAACTGGCAACCCTGCCCCAAAATCCTACTTTTTATCGTTCACCCACCGAGGCTCTCTTTGATAGGATTTGGCATCGATTGTACGGGTGGAGGAGGTCGGGTGCCGGCAGGCAGGGTGCGCGGAGGGGAAAAAAGGTTTCAACCTCAAGCCCGAAAAACGCCCAAAATCAGCAACCAGGGGGAAAAAGGCAAAAGAACAAAAACGAGACACGAGAAAATTAAACCAAAATGCAAAAGGATGATCCGGTATTAAAAATCTATTCAATTGAAAGAGAGGATTCATTCGGGACGCAGGGCCAGAAGAGACCAACTCTCGAGGGCACTTGTAATTCTGTTCCGACGGCAACACTAGATTTTGTGCGGCCGTCGGTAACGAATCCCGTTTGGGCCTGACCAAGCGGATCCGGCGGTGTTACGGCTGTACACATGGCGAGATTTTCTGTAACTTCTGTCACTTTGATGAACACCGGGGGTTTTTGATGAGTTTCGCGGTGGTATCTCTTTTTAATAGTGACAGATTATCTTTAATTGTATTAAACTTTGCGCGCAACTTTAGGGCAAGCAAGGGGCTGAATTATTTTGAAGGGTTATTACATTACACTGAATAGGTTTTGAAAGTAGTACCGAGTGATGATCCGACGGATTCTGTATCTTTATTTGCAGATGTCAGGCTGGTACCGGGAATTGTACGGTGGACAAGGCTCATCGGAACCAGTGTCAGGCGTGCCGACTCAAGAAGTGTCTCAACATGGGAATGAACAAAGACGGTAAGTTAAAAATTATATTTAAGAATAAATCAATATTTAATCATACATTTGTTGGGCACACAGCAATTACTTGAAAATTTATAGATTCGTTTTGTTTTATATTCAAAGGGTTTTTTTATATATTTTTTTTGTCAAAAACACGAATCGCTAAATTATAAAGAAGCAAATGTTCCTTTATCTTAAACAGTTAAAACAAAAAAAAAATGCAAATTTTTATTCTAAAACTAATGAGAATTGCACTTTGTATACAATTCTGATGCTCCCTTAAAATGTTTTACTTCTCATTTCAGTTATCATTAATAAATGTGAGTATAAAACATATCCTGAGATTCCGAAACGTGAAATGATATAATCACAATATGTTGGAAGCCAATTTTCAAATTTGATAACATAAAAATTTAAAGAATTAATTTAAATTGTATAAGTTGTTAATTTTTTAAACACTGTAATGTATCACGATACAGTTTAAATTTTGAAAACTAAACAGAAATTCTGAATTTTTTTAGATGTGTTTTGAAATGAAAACATCTGCAATATATGCGAATGTTTTGCTAATTTTTTGCGATTTATTATGATATGTTGATTTTTTTAGATTTGTGTTTATTCGGAAAATGGCGATAAAATAATTTAAATCAGTTTGGTTAATTTTTCTAAAAAATGCAAACTGCTATCCTCATCCAAAAATTATTTAAGAATTCTTTTAGAAAAATGCCTCCCTTTGCAAAAAATAAAAAAATACATGGCAATCGATTCAAAATGTTAATGCTGAACGTGTTCTTACCTTAAGTTTAGTTTTTATATAAATTATAATACGTTTTTTTTAAGTGTAATAATCACGGAACGGAAAATCCATTTTTTGAGAAATTAATAATTTGAAATTTCATTAAACAATTTAATCAAACATACAGCTTTTTTAAGTTTTTGTTTGATTTTGTTTACAACTTATACTATATCATCTAAAAATCGCAACAGATTAAGATATTTAAAACAGCTGATTTCTTTGAAAAAATCTGTAGTTACTTTAACTAATGTTTTGTTTTGATAAATTCAAAGGCATTTTACATTTCATTTTTTTTTCATATGAAGATAACTTTTTCAAAATGCAGCTTCGAATACACCGTTTTTTCTTATTTGGTAAATTTAATTTTTTTATGAAAATCTTCTTAGCATCTAGAGCAGGGGTGCCCAACCTTTTAGCCTTGCGAGCCAGGTCTGATTTTTCTGAAGCAGTGGCGGGCCGGAACTAATATTTGATAAAAGTTGAAAAATTAAACACATTTTTTATAATTTTCTTATGTTTGGGATCATCTAAAGTAAATACATAAAAGAACTAGTGTTGCAAATATGATTCATATATCTTGATTTTAAGAATGAAAAACAAAAATAACATTCAAAAATGTGTTTATTTGACTCATTTTAATTTTTGTTTGTTGTTTTTGAAGATTTCAATTAAATACCTTGGTTTATTATTTAAAAAAAAAACATTAAAATTTCAATGAGCGTTGCAATTTTTTGAAGTTTTTTATACATTTTTATTTTTTTTTTAAATATTTGATGGAAACTATTTTCAGTATGAATAATTTGATTTTTTAGCTTTTTTAAATTATATCACAAAAAGTTGTTCTGGAAAAATATATTATTTTTAATTACTTATTTATTAAAAAAAAGAAAAAAAAACTTCAATTTGAAGTTTTTTTTTTCAATTTTCATTTTTCTAAATGTTTTTTCTTTCAGTTTAAAAGAAATAACATTCAGTCTCTTTTTGTTAATTTTTAGACAACCATCTAAGTATTTTCATAAATTTCACAATTTAAAAAATGGACAATTTTGTTTTCCTGCACAATTTTGTTTTCCAGACAATTATTTTATTTGACCGAGTCACGTAGCCTAGTGGTAACGCTTCCGCCTTGTAAGCGGTAATCGGGGTTCAATTTCTGGATTCGATTGCTTAGTAAAAGGGAAGGTAGTGCATCGTCACAAGCTGGACCTTATCAACGACCTATGGAATGTTAACATTAACCTTAACATGTTAACATTAGTTAAATTGAAAACTGCCACTGAATCCGCTTTGTAAATGCCGGCCCCGATACTGTTCAAGGGTGTTCCCCTCAGGAACAGGGAAAGATTTACTTCTAATAATTTTATTTATTTAATACTTCATGAACAGCCTTAAGAGCCGGTCATAGAACTATTTTGAAAAGCCGTCGCTGGCCGGATGAAATGACTTCAGGGGCCGAATCCGGCCCGCAGGCCGGACGTTGTGCAGGCCTGATCTAGAGCATCCAAATTTTTTTTAGAGGTCCTTTAAGCTACTGTGTTTTGAATGATTTCATAAAAAACTCTGGAAATAAATATTGAACAGCTTTAATCGATCTCTTCGGCGTTCCACTCAAACGGGCTTTTCCCTCAAATAAAACATGAAACATAGAACAATAGCAAGAAATTTATTTTTTTAGTAATAAATTTCAATGAAAGAAAAACAATTAAAACAATCTTTATTCTGCAGGAAAAGCCTTTTTTAATTGTTTCTTTTTAGCTCAAAATTCAAAAGAATTGTCATAGAGATGTAAAGCATAATAAAAAATACTCGGGTGAGTTTTCAAAAAGCCGTAAGCCGTATGATTATCAATTTTATTATCGATGGTAATCTGATGAAAAAATACTTAGACATCAACATTGTTTTCTTTTCCTCTTTGAGCGAAAATAAAGAAAATGTTTTTTTTTCTGTTTCTGTTTGTTGTTATATTGAAGCAACAACTATCTAGGCAATGTTGATGAAAATGTAATCAGACATTAACAACCTTAGCACTAATGAAAATCAGCTGGATTAATCAAAAAACGAGTAAATTGGTGATAAGGACTTTGAATTACAATTTAACAATTGAGTTTGTTTTAAATATATTCTTGAATTTTTTCCCTAAGGTTCTATTAATTTTGTACACTTCTCTGACAACTCTGGAATTTCCACAAAAATATATGAATTTATTGTCTTATGGAAGAAAATTATGGATCAAAATAGTCTATTGGTGAGATCTTTCTTTTTATATTTTGATTTTTGATTTTTTAACTATCAAACCTTATATTAAGACAAGTTTTAACGTTTTACTTTTTTCCAGTTAAAAGGTAAAACAAAACAAAAGAAACATAACTGGAGTTTTTTTGAAAAGGACCAATAAACCAAATTTCCAGTTTTTGCTTTTTGGGTGTTTTTGAAACCGCCTTGAGTCAGGGGTATTGAAAAACACCCAAAAAGCAAAAACTGGAAATTTGGTTTATTGGTCCTTTTCAAAAAAAAAAATCCAGATAAGAACTTTTCACCTTCAGAACGTTTGATTTTTTTCGTAGTCTAGTGAAAAGCTCACGTTTTTAAATAAGTTATCGACAGTCAAAAACACTCCGAGAGAGGAATTTAATTACTATCACCTAAAACCGTTTAAAAATTCACCTTAAATATTCAATTTAAATAATAAAATAAAATTTAAATCACATATTCAATATTCTGAAACATATTTTTTAAGTGATGAAAAATCGATATTGTATAAGTGAAACCCCAGAGGCGTATTCTTTCAGAAACTCCGATCAAGATTCAGATTATCGAGTATTCTGATATCTTAGTTGCCATTTTTTCATGTTCATAATCATTCCTCGAATTTTTTTTTAATTTCATCATCTCAGTAAAGAAATCGAACCCATCTCCAACGCGTTAGGATTCTCAGTAAGCATTGCTTTATTCTTTGAAGGGAATCTGACATTGCCGAACCACACGGAGAAAAAAGAGTTCCCAAAATCGTGAACAAGCGTTCATGAAAATGGGAACCACGAACAAAGTGTTTACGAAAAACGTACCACGGCATTTGAACACTTTGTTCGTGGTTCCCATTTTCATTAATGCTTGTTCACGATTTTGGGAACTCTTTTTTCACCGTGCAGACGGGAATCAAATCCACCACCTTCCGCTTGCACGGCTAATCCCGTATCATCCTGGCAAGCTTTGATAAACTAATACCGATATTCGTATATTTACTATA
This sequence comes from Culex pipiens pallens, assembly GCF_016801865.2. NCBI lineage: Eukaryota > Metazoa > Arthropoda > Insecta > Diptera > Culicidae > Culex > Culex pipiens. The sequence goes on along the minus strand of NC_068938.1, from coordinate 63,282,427 downwards.
CAGGAGATCATGAGTTTTTAAAATGATCTTGTAGTTTACCCAGAAAATTTACATTTTTTTGTAATTGAGATTTTGTGTTCTGAATAAAAGATTGCCTTCTGAGTTATTGCAAATTGAAAAGTCAATTAAATTTTCCTTAAAATGACTTGCTCAACTCGGGCGTCAAATTTTACAAAAAAGTCCCTCGGACTCCAAATTTCCAATCCATCACCGTTTCAGGCTACAAATTATTGAAAATGCGTCTTTTTACGCACGGTCAAAAATGAAAGGGATCTTACCGCCTCTACGTCAAGAGGTATCGAAAAATGCCGTATTAACTTTTCAATAGGGCGAAGCTTTCAATGTAAACAAACAGTCTATCCCACTTGCTCTAGTGACAGTTCACGTTGAGTATGAAAGGGATAGGCTGCTTGTTTACATCTATTGCGAAATATTGAAAAGTTAATACGGAATGGACCTCGGATTCGTGCTCAGGGACCACAATTATCCCTTAGAACTAAGATTCACGCAAATCGAAGAGGGGTCGGGCAACTAATGTGTGAGTTGGCGGAGAATAACTCTGCTCAAATATAAAGAAATACACAGAAATACAAATAATTTACAGAACAACAGGTTGTTTCCAATCAACAATAAATGAAAACTCCTTGAATGAAATTCCTTCAATTTGCTCAAATCTGCGATTATCACACGCTTTACCTCCATTGTCCTGGAAAAGCTTCTTTACTTGCTGTCTCCGCCATCCCTTCCCCGATAGGAATTTAAGCACTTCAAATTTGATTACAACTTCCACCCGCTCTTTTGTCATCACCAAGCGCCATCATCGTCGGTGTGGTTTTATGAATAATGATAAAAATCGGAAACAGAAGCTAGACCTGACGCCGCTTTCCTGTTCCCTCACAACATCATTATTTTCAATTTTCCCACATCACGATCACAGCGTGGTGGCGCACAGAAGAACTGGAACTCGTCAACCTGAAGGCATTTTCCAGCAGTAGAACATTATTTGCCTAACGAGCATCAGCAACTTTTCTTCCAGTTATAACCACCGGGGGTGGAGGATTGTTGCAGCAGCAGCAAAAAACACAAAAAAGAGTAATTTTACATCCAACTCACACAATTTTGCAAACGCAAAAGCCCTGAGCGCCCGAGAGAGTTGTTTGTTCTTGTCACCTCATTTCCCAGGGCTCATCCTATTTTTTTGTTGCTTCCTCCTCCCAGTGAGTTCTGCCACAAATTTACCATCAACTGCAGCAGCAGGAAAACGTGTTTTTGTATCAAACATACATCGTTGTTGCCACCCACCGGCCAGCCCACCACCATCCACGCCCAACTTGTTGGGACGGGAAACATATTTTGTTTGATGAGGAGTTCGGCTCGGTTTGCCGGAATAAAGTGACGGCGATTTTTCGAGGCTCGTTGGTATCTTTGTGGGAAAGTGCTTTTGTCAAATCACTTAGCAGTATTATGAATTAATTCAAATTCCCGTGTTTTAAATTTTGAGTTAAGCGGTCATTCTTCTCCTAAGAAAAGCAATTTTGTTCCATTAGGGTGTAATAACAAAATCGTTTTTCAAACACAGCAATTTTCCGGTACCTTTTGGGGTCCTAAACAACTCCCCAAATTTGGGAACGATTGGAAATTTGTATAGAAGGTGCTCTACAACTTTTCCCAAGAGAGTATGGTGCTAACTTGCTTCTACAATAAAAAACTGCGTCCTCAAAAAAATGAATGTTATTGGTAATCCGTTTCGGTTAAAAGATGAGGATTTGAAAGCTGAATAAAATGGCGTTTTAAACTCAACACTCGATCTTTTTGAAAACAATATTTTAATTTTTTTTAAACAAGACTAACATTTGAAAAGGGCAACACATTGAATATTATGTTCTTTTGAAATTTTAGTCTAAATTAAAAAAAAAACATCAAAATATTGTTTTCGAAAACATTGAAAATTGGACCATTAGTTGCTGAGATGTCGACATTAGAAAATCGTGGGTTGTTTGCGTGAGATTTAGAAACATAAAAGTTCCTGTTATTTCTGTTGCCTGGCAATATCTCAGCAACTATGGGTAAATTTCTGTCCCCTAAAACATATAAAAAAAAATGAAAATAGTGCTTTTTTGCAAATCATGAAATTATGTTTCAGCTCTTGAACAAATGGTAAATCTTTTGGTGTTGATTTTACTCTAAACAACCAAATGTTTTCAAATATTTGAAGCAAGCTTTGCATATATTTTTGCATTTTTTGAGAACAAACAATAAGACGGAATTTTTTAATGATTTTTTTTGTATTATTATGTAACATGATTTAAATTATACGATACATTAACATCATTCCACAAAAAGTCATTTATTTTTTTCACATTTAACCCTCTAACACCTGTAGTTGCACCAGTGCTTCATAATTCTTTTACTTCAAATTGTAATTTCTTTAATACTAGGTGTTCAACCAAATGAATTAATTCTTTTTGCACATATTCGATTTTCATTTCATTTGATCATGGTAAACAAAAACGTGAAAAATCTCAATTTCAATAACATCAATCTGTTAAAAGCTTACCTAATTGTAATAATTTAATACTCATCTATTCACAGTTGCTTCAAAAATTAATATTATCAGAAATAATTCTTATATCATAATTTCTGATAATCTAATGAATTATACATAAACCAAACAGTACATTTAATTGAACAAAATCATGTTGAGTTTGTTCATTTATTATTTTTTTCAGAGCAATTTAAAAAAATAGTTAAAAAATTAAGAAAATGTATACTTCCGCTTGAATTTCGGGAATTCCCGGGATTTTTTTCCCGGGACGGGATATTGGACGCTCTAGTTTGGACCAAGATTTTGCCGACGAGTTATGATTTTTTTTAAACAGTGATTTTTTGTAAAAAAAATAAATCTTAATCTTAATCTACACATTAAAATTTGACCTCATTTTTGAAGAAATATTAAATTTGCAATCGAATATTGTTAAGTGCACCGTTTTCAAAATATAGCCATTCAAAGTTGATTTCCATTCTTTAATAAATATTTTCAAATGTTCAGTATATTTCCTACAATTTTTAAAAGCAAAATTGAAGATTGAATTACTGGTTGCTGAGATACAGCGGATAAAAGAAAAAGAAACAGGTAAATTGAAGTTTTTAAAGTCTCACCCAAACAATTTCAAATGTCGATAACTTAGCAACTAATGGTCAGATTATCAATGTTAAAAAACAAAACATTTTTTTTAAGCTTGACTACCATTTAAATGGGCCAAATATTCACTATTGCGCCCTTTTGAAATATTAGTCTTGATTTAAAAAATCAAAATATTGTTATTAAACAAAGAATTTAAATTGTCAAAATCGGGCGATTTTGTAAAGAACTGCTTTTGTTTCAGTTATCTTTTAGAAATAGGCCATTTTTAATTGCAAATCACTTAAAATTAAAAAAAAATCATTAAAAATGCCTGAAACATGACAACCGTTTACTTTATCAAAGAATGCATAAAGTTACTTTAAATAACAAAAAAACAATAATGCATCTTAAAATTATTTTTGAGTTATTGTTAGACAATATTTTAGATTTCTTTTTCCAAAAATATTTATTGTTTAAGTTCATAGCTAAAGATTATTTTTCAAGTCCCCAAATTCATAAAAAATCGACAATAAAAAAAATAATTTTATTTTAAGTGATATTTTTTTTGGGTGATTCTCTACCAACTCACACGATTTGCGTGAAACTTTGTCCTAAGGGGTAACTTTTGTCCCTAATCACGAATCCGAGGTCCGTTTTTTGATATCTCGTGACGGAGGGGCGGTACGACCCCTTCCATTTTTGAACATGCGAAAAAAGAGGTGTTTTTCAACAATTTGCAGCCTGAAACGGTGATGAGATAGAAATTTGGTGTCAAAGGGACTTTTATGTAAAATTAGACGCCCGATTTGATGGCGTACTCAGAATTCCGAAAAAACGTATTTTTCATCGAAAAAAAAACACTAAAAAAGTTTTAAAATTCTCCCATTTTCCGTTACTCGACTTAAAAAATTTTGGAACATGTTTTTTTATGGGAAATTTAATGTACTTTTCGAATCTACATTGACCCAGAAGGGTCATTTTTTCATTTAGAACAAAATTTTTCATTTTAAAATTTCGTGTTTTTTCTAACTTTGCAGGGTTATTTTTTAAAGTGTAACAATGTTCTACAAAGTTGTAGAGCAGACAATTACATATATGATATATAGACATAAGGGGTTTGCTTATAAACATCACGAGTTATCGCGATTTTACGAAAAAAAAGTTTTGAAAAAGTTACTTTTTGCGTTTTTCTTTGTTTCGTCGTCCGTGTCTGTCGCGGGTGACCATGAATGGCCATGATCGATGACGACCAACTTTTTCAAAACTTTTTTTTCGTAAAATAGCGATAACTCGTGATGTTTACAAGCAAACCCCTTATATTTACAAACCAAAATTTTTGTAATTGTCTGCTCCACAACTTTGTAGAACATTGTTACACTCTAAAAAATAACCCTGCAAAGTTAGAAAAAACACGAAATTTTAAAATGAAAAATTTTGTTCTAAGTGAAAAAATGACCCTTCTGGGTCAATGTAGATTCGAAAAGTACATTAAATTTCCCATAAAAAAACATGTTCCAAAATTTTTTACAGTCGAGTAACGTAAAATGGGAGAATTTTTAAAACTTTTTCAGTGTTTTTTTCGATGAAAAATACAGTTTTTTCGGAATTCTGAGTACGCCATCAAATCGGGCGTCTAATTTTACATAAAAGTCTCTTTGACACCAAATTTCTATCTCATCACCGTTTCAGGCTGCAAATTATTGAAAAACATCTCTTTTTTCGCATGTTCAAAAATGGAAGGGGTCGTACCGCCCCTCCGTCACGAGATATCAAAAAACGAACCTCGGATTCATTATCAGGAACAAAAGTTACCCCATAGGACAAAGTTACACGCAAATCGAAGAGGGGTCGGGGCAACTGCTGTGTGAGTTGGCGGAGAATTACCCTTTTATTAAAAAAAGTCAAATTAAAATCTCGAAAAAGCAAATTTTTGCCCAACCAAACCTATCAAACTGAATTTTACAAAATTAAACATTTTATAAAATAATGTAAGTGGTTATGTTCCAGACATGACTAGAATGACAAAAAACATTGTTAACTAACAATATGGCGGGAATGATGGTAGGTCGAAAATAGGTACATAGATCCAATTATAGGGCAATAAAATGTTTTAATTTTTCAGGCTGATACAGCGAAACAACGTGATTCTTTTAAATAATGATGGTGTACGAACTATGGCTTAATAAAGCTCAAAAGTTATGGCCTATCTACAATCACTTAACTTAGAAAATTTCACTTAGCTTAGGAGTTTGAATCAATGGAAATGAATCTGATCTTCTACAATGAAAAGGAATAAAATTAGAAATTTGACGTATGGTTTGGAAAATTTCAAAATCTACGGTAAGTTGACGTTTCCATATCAAAGGTAAACAAACAACTGCATAGCAACGTATATCAGCCCAGCAAATTTTCTAAGTTGATTGTGGATGACGGCCGTAAGTTGTGTACATTTTCTAAGTTTTACTTTACTTAACTATTCTAAGCTAAGTGATTGTAGATAGGGCATTATGGAAACGAATTTGGACTACTTAAAGTGTTCATCGACAATACATGAAGCTAAAAAGCGAATTTCTTAGTAGGCTTATGATAGGGATAGCTTTTATTCACAAGATTCTTTGTTATTATTCAGCTCAACTTTTTGTTTTCGAAATGATCTTCCAAATTAATTCTTATACGATAGCGTTGTTTTTTTCTAAGTTGTTTTATTTTTCAAATATTAATTATTGCAGACAGAAATATTTGCAAATGGGACAATTCACTGGAAGCTATTACAACATTTTTATGATCTGAATTGTCTCAAAATCCTTCATAAGACAAAAAAAGTTACTACGAGGCTCAACTAGTTTTTTTTTTCAGTAATTTTAACACCTTTCCGTAGCAAAACAGCAAATCAACAAAACTCGCACGGAAATTTTGTCTCCCAAAAAAAAAAAACCAAAATCAAATTGTCCTAAAGCACCCTGAACGTCATTTTCGGTGCACCATGCCCCGTCATGTTGTGAGAAATAGAGGTGGGCCGGAAAAGCATGAAACAAAACACGTGCCGCGGGAAATTACATTTTCTATTTTGTGGCGAAAACAGACACAAATGTCGACCCTTTTTATAGAGCATCGCCACCACCTGGAGTGATGACAGCAGTGGGTCCTTTTTTGCCGTTGTTGTTTGCTGCTGCTGTTTGGGAAGTTCAGGACAAATTGTTCTTGGTTACAATTTTGCATATGGTTGGGAGCAGTTTTCGGTGTGGTTGAGATAAAAGAAAGTTGGGAATAGTTTTTTTTTCGCCGAGGTAAACGAATTTTCGCTTCAACTTGGCACTGTAATTTAGTTTTGATTTCGCTTGTCTTTGGTTGAGTTAGAAAGTTAGAAGCAGTCAAGCATTAGTAGTTGAAACGGCAAAACTCTGCAGTGATAAAAATTCGATTGGTATTTCGAATTACAAAAAACAAATTTTCACAAAAAAAAAATCAAAAATTCTAACAACTACTCTGATTTTATTCAACTGTTACACTTGTTCAAATGGAAAAACCCTAATTGACGTCCCCAATTTCTGCTGCCAGACTTCTAACCTAAATTTCAAACTATGTAGGTTAAACCAACATCACCCAAAGTACACAAAATGTCACAAAAACGTGTGTCTTCTTCCTCCTCAGGCCTCAACTTCAACCCAACCGTTAAACTGTAACAACAGTGTTGGACTTTGTTGTTTATTCAAATGATCTGTATTGAGGGCGCTCCAAAAATTAGACTACATGTATCTTTACTTTGGCGTTGGAAGCTCCGTCATCATCAGCAGTGAAGCATCGATAACGATGAGATGGCACGTGTGCTCAACCACCCCCTTCCCTCCTGTTGGACGAGAGGAAGAGAGAATCTTCAGACTGTACAAAGCCACTAATTATCGCGGTGAAACAAAGTTACGTTGGAAAGTTGGCCAAGCAGCGATTGCAAATTGGTCCAACCGACCGCCACTTGGCGGGTGTTTGTGCATGGTAATTGCAGCAATATCTACATATTGGTTGCATAATTCTCTGCGAACTCTGTGAAATATTGAAGTATTGAACGTAAATAATAACCCTCTACAACCCAACCCAGCTTTAGACGGATTTCGATTTAAAAAATCGTCAAAAATAAACTTTTCAACCAATTTTTGATCTTTAGAAAGAATTGGGAAGAAAAACTCTTTAAATTTTAAAAAAATTATGGGTTGGAAATTTTACTCGTTTAATGTACTTGGCCCATGTTTTTAAAAATGTCAGTTTTTTAGGGGTCATTTTGGCTGTGTTTTTTACAAACATTTCTTAGATTTTAAGTAAAAAGAAGTGTGCAGTATTTTTTCTAGTGACCAGGACTATGCAATTTAAATAATAATGATGCCATTTTATAGCAGAAACTGTGAAAAACAAGTAAAAAATTGAAAAAAGTGACTTAAAATTATGAAAATAATTAGATAGGCAAAATGTAATGATGGGAGGTGGTAGAATAGGCCAAATACTAACAAAAACAAACATTAACTAAACAAGATAAATTCAAAATTAAAATACTAAGAAAGAAACAAAAAAAACATAAAACAAGAGAAGTAAAGTTTTTCGTAGAAAAAAAGATGCTCAAAATGATCGCAAAATAAAAACGGGAATAATACAAATTTTCGAAAATTTGGGCAATAGAGAGTTAATTAAAGTCAATTGTTGAGAATTTAAATACCTGCATAAATGAACACACTTATATTTTTGACTTGATTGTGTAGTTTTAACACAAAAGTAACTGCAAGATAAAGAAACTGAAATCTTCCCATTTGTAATAAATTAAGGTGGGAATAATAGCATTGAAAGTTATCTTTACAAAAAATTTTCGGTTACACTGCACAGACGTTTGTCCTTTCTTATTTTAATGGTTGTTTTGCATCTGGTTTTGGAATCAAAATCTAGATGAGTGCATTGTTCAGTTGCATCGAACATTGTACAACTCTTTTTATTTTTGTGTTATTGTGAACATTTTTTTCGCGATTTTTATTTTGTATTTTTTTATAACAGTTAAATTTATGGTAATTTGGAAGGTGTAAAATTTTAATGTTTATTATAACACATTATGTATTGTAACTTTACCTCAATTTTGACAGAAAAGTGGAAAAACACTCGAAAAGAGGTTTTACTCATTTGTGTAGCTAAAATTACACATTTTTCATGCATACAATATTAAATCAGTTCCAGATGTTATTTTGCCTTAACTTTTTATTACTTTTTTGATTAAACTTATACCATAGATTCCTTGTGTTAAAATAGGCTATTTTGTATCATTAGTTTCTTCAAAAACGTAAATTGCTAAACGATTTTCTGATTCATTCGGTAACTTCGGGAATGTTGTACACAGTAAAAAATAGTATACATTTTGAAGATGCAAAATTGAAAGATTACCACAACTTAAACTGAAAATGTGGCATTACAACGAAATATTGATTATTTTACACATTTTTATAGGTAAAATTACACATTTTTCTCAAATGTAATAATACCATGATTGTTTTTAGCTGTGATAAGGACTTTTTAAAAGAAATGAGTTAAGTGCAATTCTTCAAATTTCGTTAATTGATTAATTTCAGTTTTTTTTGTTAAAAAAGGTAATAATATAAATGATGGACCATTTATGGCAGAAAAAATGTGTAATTGCACCTCTAAAATTAACCGCATACAAATTTAACATCTCTTTATTCAAAAAAGGTATATCTAGAATTTATTTCTGGAGAACGGAATTTCTTCTGCAAAGTTGAATGTATAATAAGGAAAATTCGAGGAAAAAAGGTACACCCTGAAAAAAACCATAAAATCAATTTGATCATAAACTTTTTTCCTTTTTTATTTGTATTTTAGAGGGTTAAAACGACAATTTTAGAGCATTGACCCTGTAAGAGCAAGAAATATTCGACAAATTTAAAAAAATCGTCAATTTAAAAAAATCTAATATTTGATGTCGAAGGTTATTTTTGCTTCTTTTTTCTTTCTCTTTCCAATTCGTTCTCCTTTGTACCAGTAAACACTCTCCCCATTTTGAACAAATCAGTCGTTAAAAGGTATCTGCAACATCTGCACCAATGTAATTGTTAAACCAACCTAGTAAATTTAAATAATATTTGATGATAAACTTTGATAAAAAGGTCGAAAACAATTTGATTTTCAGAGGCAAAATCGAATTCAAAATTAAAAGCACTTACAATTTTTTTGATAAATTGCACCGTTTTTACGTAAACCAAGGCTATGTTTGATTTTAGCGAATTGTTTTTTATTGTTAATTGTGTTTTTTTCAAGAAGTTTCATTAAATTTTTCTGTTTTTTTAAATGTTGAACTTCAGTTGTTGAAAAACAGCCACAAAAACGAAAAGAACGGATTTTTTTTTGTTTTCACTCAAAATTGTACGCAATTTTTGAAAGATTGGCATTTCAGTCACTATTGTTCCGATTTTCAATGTCCACAAATGAAACAGGCATTAAATTTTGTGTTCTAAAAATAAGTTATTTTTCCTAATTTAAATATTGAAAATAGTGGCGTCCATCTCTGAAACAATTATTTTATTTGAAATTATGAAAATATACGCATTTTTCGAAGTATGTACTACCCAACTAACTTTAATGTATTATATATTTTTCTTGTATCTAGTTGAATCAGCCAAAATAAACGATTTTAACTGATTATATCTGTCTATAACTGATTTTTGGGGAAAGTTTTGAAAGTAGAGGCAACAGCTTTTATTTAATTGCAGTTCAAGGATATTCAGCCTTATTCAGCAAATGAACTTTATTTTATTATAATTTAGATTTTGACAAGCTTTATTTTTTAAAACGTTTTGATATCTATTCCGCAATTTTATTTTTTAAATAGACTTTCTTGAGATATCACCGATTATGTTATAATTTTATAACTATGGTTTCAGACTAAAGATTCTAAAATTGCGTGTTTACAAAAGAGAAACCAAAACATGATTTTTTTTGACATTATCGAATAGATAACTGATTTTCCTACTAAGTAACATCATTTAATTAGAAAAATATCCCTTCTGTGCTTTCTTGAAAAAAGGAAATGTAGCATGACGGGACACTTGACTTTTTCAAACCACTATCGTATATTTTTCTTATTTTTTTTCCTTCGCATTGACACGATTTGAAAAACAAATATTATAATCCTCAAACTTGATGAATTGGTTTAAATTTTCGTTTTTGGCAGCCATTTTTTTGCTTGACGGGGCAACGAAAGGAGGTTTTATAGGGAAAAAAATAATCTCCTTTTCAATTAATGCCTACCCGGGCAGACGGTAATAACAAAATTCATGCCATTTCAATAACAAATACCGTTAAAATAACAGAAAGTGTTATGGAATCTTCTTGAAAAATCCATTTTTGCATAAGGGTTTAATAACAGTTTATGTTATAATAACAAAATTTGTTATTAGTCTCATATTGGTTGAAAGCCAAAACAACTTTGGAATAACATATTTTGTTATGGAAGAATATCTCCAAATGTTATTGGGATGATCGGATTAGTTGTTAAAATAACAAAAAATAATAACAAAGATTTGTTCGAAGAATAACTAAAACTGTTATTAGTCTGTTATTACAATAACAATCCAATAACAAAAAAATCATAACGATGAATAACAAATCTTGTTATAAATAACATAAAATGTTATTGGCCTAGTATTTTCAAATATCAAAAAATGTTATTCCCACGTTATTTCCGTCTGCTCGGGTAGCTGGTGATTTTTTGCCTAAAGTTTTAACTCTAGAGATAAGACAGCTTTGTTATACCATACTGCAATTATTGTATGTATGAAAAATTATAATTTTCATTTCGAAAAAAACGTAAAAATCTTGTGTACTTCGGCTAACAATTGGTCTCAGCGATTTCACAGAGCTTCTGTAAACGTCTTCAAACTCTTTTTAAAGGGCCTCATAATTGAGTTGTTTACACGCAACTCATGCCAACCCCAGAGATAACCCGTTTTTCATGCGAGGGATCACGCCAAACGGCGGTCACGTGTCCGCCGTTGTCACCAGCGCCACGTGGGAAGAACCCCTTACAGGCAAAACCCGCGTGCGCCCGTGGCGGTAATCTTTGCAACATAACCTTAAAACACTCAAACGCCCCAAAAACCCATCGACACATCAAAATTAATTATGCATAAAAACGGTGCAACGCATAAAAATTCCACTGATTGAGCCATTTTGCTTTCCGTTTCTTTTTCTTTTCATACTTTGTAATGGAACCACGTGCGGTTGCGATACACAACAAAAAACCCAAAAATCAGCGGTCCAAAATGAGCGTCAACCACGGAACACGGCGACGATCCGGCCGGAAGCGCTGCGGGACATGGAACAGGGCCGGGCCCTGCGGGAAGCGGCCGTCGCGGTTGGCGTTTTCGGGTGAGTACCAAGCGACATTTTTGTGCATGAATATTATATTATATTAAGGGTTGATGGTTCGCTCCGTGGAAATTGGTCCTTTTGACGTCGCTCTTAACAGCGTGATTTTCACACCCACGAAATGAACAAAAAAAAAATATGATGACGAGTGCTTGTGTGGAAAAATGGGGGAATGGAATTAATGATGGGAAAATTGAAAGATTGGTGGGAAAATATGTGCAAACCGCTCTCTCATTTTATATCAATATTGAGCATCAACTAATAAAACAGTTTTTCTGGAAGAAACAGTGAAAAATTGTAACAATTTATGAAATGTTTTATCAATTTCCCAATATTTACACGGGACAGAAAAAAAATTAAAAAGGTATAAAAATTTAAATAAGGAGCCACGATTTTAATATTTGAATGAAAAAAAGTGTTTTGAAATTCATTATACACCTGTTCAATTGTTTTGCAATCATTTGTTTCCAAAATATCTAAGTACTGACGAAAATTTTATTTTTTGCGAAAACAATTTTTTTGCGGTACTGTACATCGGAATTTCATAAAAATTCAAAAAAAATGTTATGATTATCAATGCAGTAAAATGCATTTAAGATTATTTTCAGTTGACTAGACGTCTATTTTCGGGAGAATTTTGAAGTTTTTTGAAAAATATTTTTTTTGCTCCCTGAATTTTTGGACCAATTTTGAGGGGGGGGGGGGCGGGTGGAGGGGCTACATAAAATTTAAAAATATTTGCAACGGTCTTACAGGTGAAATAAAATTTGCAAAATGAAATGATTTTACCCATTGTTTGATTAGGTGCACCGTTTTCAAGTTGAAAGCATACTAAGATTAACATTTTTAAGAAACGTTTAGTTCTCTTCAAATTAAAATACTTCAGAAAATAAAAGCACCCGTGCAAATATTTTCGAAAAAATATTTCCAACAATTTTCCTTTTTTTACTTTGTCGGTCGGCCTGCTAGTTGCTAAGATAATAGAGCGAAGTTATAATTTGGTGAAAAATGAGTTTTATTAGTGTCATCTAACTAGCTCACATTTTTTTATATTGGAAACTCGGTTCGATTCACAAAAAAAAACAGTTCTTTTCTATATATCAAAAAATTTAAATCCAGCCAAAAATTTAGAAGATGCAAGAAAAAATATTTTAAGCTTTTTCCAAAATTAATACTTATTTTTTTTTTATTATTTCTAATGAAAAGAGCAAACAATTTCACAATAGTTTTATTTTATGACGTTAGAGCAGTTCTCTACAAAATCGGTTTTGTTTTTAAAATAATCATTTTTGTATTTTTTTAATCCGGCTGAAACTTTTGTGGTGCTTTTGTTATGACCAAATAAGCCATTTTGCATCATTAGTTTGTCAATGTAATTTTCCTTACAAATTTGGCAGCTGTCAAAAATCCGTATCTTTTGAAGGCTTTTTTGATCGATTTGGTGTCTTCGGCAAAGTTGTAAGTTTTTTTTAGTGATTTTTTATATAATTTTTTGTCACTAAAACTTGATTTGCAAAAAAAAAAACACTATTTTATTTTTTTGTATTTTTTCATATGTAGAAGAGGACATCAAAAGCCGACTATTCAAAAATTTCCAGGTTGTGCAAAAATGTTTGACTGCCCAAGTAACATTTATTTTCCAGGAGTTCTACAAGAGCTCTTCAAGATAGCTACAGCATAGCAGTTTTTTTGCAAATCAAGTTTTAGTGATAAAAAGTCAAATAAAAAATCATAATTTTTTTTACCGTGTATCATTTTTTTCAGTGTAGTACTATTCCTTCAAAAGATACAGATTTTTGAATTTTCATATATCATTTTTGTATGAATTGCTGCCAAATTTGTTTGGGATATTATATGGACAAACTAACGTCATGATTCAAATTCCCGGACGCTTCGAAACCCGGACACTTCATCTTGTTTTATCAATTATTTGGATATAAGTTCGCATTATGAATGTCATACTGTGTTTTTAATTCCAACATCAACTTTCATTTCAAGTTTGATTGAACGCTGTAGTTAATGCCAAAACAATTAAATACAATAAAATTATAAGTTTACCGAAAATGCGAAAAATTTCACTTGAAATATTTCATAGGCACCGGCAAGACAAAGCAGAGATTTATGGTTTCGATTTTCTTAAATTCTAGCAAATTTTTATATAAACTATCGATTGTTTTGATGTAGGAGAGGCCGTGGCTGACTGGTTACGGTGTTCGCTTTGTAAGCGAATGGTCCCGGGTTCGATTCCCATCCGCTCCCAACGAGAATGTATAGGAAATATAAATCTTGAAAATCTGAGAATGAACGAAAAATCAAAAATGCTAACTACTAGGCCATCGCGACTTGGTGAGCTATTATTGGAATTATTAGGAATACTGTTACTACCAAAATATACGCGCTGGGTCCTTGTCCATTTGACAAGGGCTCGGAAGTTCTAAATAACGTTTGAATCCGATTGGTGCAAACGTTCTTCAGGACGGGGCTTGTCGACAAAGCTGAAGTACCTCGCGCTCGGTTAGCCAGCGTAGAAATGGGTCACCGAAGCTCGGCAGAGCTAACACCTTCCAAATGCCTATGCGAGTTATTTGCATGTATAGAATGTAAGATCTGAAAATACATGGAAACAACTCAATTTGTAAGAAGTGGCCACGTGGTCCTGTTTGGTTGGTTGCACACACATACACAACTATCGATTGTTTTGATGTAAACAGCTTATTTGAGGCATTCTTGCCTTTCACTAACATTTCAGTCCAAATTGGTGCGATCCATAAGTAAAATCGAGTGTCCGGAATTCGAAGCAAAAGTGTCTGGATTTCGAATCAGCTTTTATCAGTGACCGGGATTTGAAGCACATCATGTCATTTTAATTTTAAAATTCTGATGAAAAATTGTTAGAAACGACACATTTTGCATGCATTTTCTTGAAACTGTTGTGTGGAATTTATAAAACTGTTGCACCGTTTATTCAATCATTCATTAAAACACACTTGACCTTAAAAATAAATTAAAAAAAAGTAATTCAATAAAAATATTTCATTTCAAGATCAAAACAACCTATTCAATAGCAAAATTGGATTTTGAAACCAAAATTTTTTTACACCAGCTTTGATTAAAAACATCGTTTTCAATATAAATTCACTGATTTTGATTTTTGCGAAAATTCAGATCAGCAAATTCACCTAATTTGTCTAATAAACTTTAAAGATTACACCTCTAGCTGAGGTAAAGCCACATAGGGGGGAAGAAACAAGAAAAAATAGGGTTTTCTGTATCATCCAAATTGGATTTAACTTACATTAAATTTTGCCGATATCTGAGCCACTTACTACATATCCGATTTTCAAAGTTATTTTTCCCAATAATAATATTGTTAATAATGTTGTTTTAAATTTATGAATAATATTTGAAAAGGACAAAACTTGCTAAATATAACATATAAACTACATACATATATACTACATACATACTAGGGGAGTTTGGGGTAATATGGACAGTGGGGGTAGTTTGGACACCCCTTTAAAAATCACGTTTTCTTCGGATATAAAGTGAAAACGACAATTTAAGTGATAAGGCTAGTACTAGTAATGGCCTAGGAGTATGGACAAACCAAAAAAGTTGGAATAGGTTAAGTAGTTTTGGTATAATGTGTAAAAGTTTCCAAAGGCCGGTTGGCACTGCCTTAAATTTTAATATTTGAAGGTTAGGAAATAAGGTTTTGCAGGGGTTATATGGCAAAAAAAGTGGTCATTTTTTGTTTAAGGGGGTTGCTTGGACGATGCCTGAGATATGTACGTATAAAAATTGTGCATTTTATCCATTTTTATCATCAAAAATCGCAATTTATGATAGAATATGCTATGGGGGTAATTTGGACATGGCTTGTGGGGTAATTTGGACATACCTGAAAGTCTACCTGTCAGGCAACAAAAAAGTAACTTTCATGGTTGGATGAGTTTTTAAAGGGATTTAGATAAATTTAGAGGGATTTAATATGTCAAAACAATCAAAAATGAATGTGAGCAATGAGAACCTTCACAAAACCCTTATTTTTTAATTTAGATAAATTTATTCCAATATTCGAATTGATGAAAATCTGATTACTGTACATTTGGCGTTCAACAAGACTCTAATGTTGATTGCTTTTAATTAATTTCTTTGACATTTCTAATTTCTATGCTGGTTTACAATAATATTTAAATTTTGAAGGGCTACAGAATGTAAAATAAAAAAAATGATATTTCAGGCTAATAAATTGAATTATAGTTCTATCACAAAATCATTATTTAAACCTTTGATGAAATATTGTGAGCAACACTTCGAAATAAAAAGCAATTACAAAACCAGGTTGAAGGATAAAAAAACATGCTCAAAAAATCAAATGTTAAACTTATTCTTCAACATGTGACCAAATTACCCCACAAAAGGTGTTCATATTGCCCCACAAGGTATGTCCATATTACCCCACAAGGCATGTCCAAATTACCCCATAGGGGTGTTCATATTACCCCCACACAAAAATGTGGGGGTAATTTGGACACCTTTTAATTTTTGCGATAAAAATGGGTTTTTCATCAAAATTTATCGAAATGAATGACATTTTACCATCAAATATGGTCTCTATTATCCTCTGGTGTCATCCACATTCCTTTAAAATATCCATACAGCCCGTAACAGAGCAATTTCCTTAGGGTGTCCAAATTACCCCACACTCCCCTATAGTGTTTGAATTCAATTTTCTTAGAGCGAGTCCACGAACAGGGCATACCCCTTTGTATGAGACGTCGTTTGGACCTCACCAATCTGCCTGAAATTTTCAGGGGTTGTTTGTACATATAAAACTAGCATCTGGCCAAAATATGAGCACTCTAGGTCAACGGGAAGTGGGGCAAATCGGGACACAAAGTTTGAAGGTTCAAAAACGTCCAAAATCGTAAAAAGGCTCTAACTTGGGCAAAATTCAATTTAATTTCAAAATTCAAAATTCATCTGAAAGGGCTTAAAAATGCAACAAAATGCAGCACCCCAATTGGTTGAATCTAAAGGGAGTTATTGGCATTTTAGTGAAAAAATAACACAATTTTCAAACTCAAATAAATAAGTGTTCCATCCAGATATCAACTCGGTTCGACCTGCAGCTTGTAGAGGACATCTGGGACTACCATCTTAGACTGAGAACGCTTTGGGTAAGGCAGTTTAACATATCAAATAGATACTTTTACTTTTCGTGAATTTTTTGGCTGTAAATTTTTGCTCGGAGGACCCCTTAGATCCCATTTTCGGATGATAATTTTATCATATTCGTGTTCCTGAGACAATTTCACAATAGAAAAAAAATGAGATGATGCTTTTTTGTCTGGTGTCATCCTTGGAAACGAATTTGAATTTCAATAAATGTGAATCGAAGATTTTTTTTAACTTTCATTTTTAAAGGGTTAAAATGGATGAAAATAAACATTTTTATGCATGTTTCTATTATGAAATTGTCTCAGGAACACGAATATGATAAAATCATCATCAGAAAATGGGATCTAAGGGGTCCCCCGAGCTAAAATTTACAACCAAAAAATTCACTAAAAGAAAAAGTGTCTAATTGATATGTGAAACTGCCTTACCCAAAGCGTTCTCAATCTCAGATGGTAGTCCCAGATGTCCCCTACAAGCTGCAGATCGAACCGAGTTGATATCTGGATGGAACACTTTTTTATTTGAGTTTGAAAAATGTGTTATTTTTTCATAAAATGCCAATAACTCCCTTCAGATTCAACCAATTGGGGTGCTCTACCCTGCATTTTGTTGCATTTTTTAAGCTCTTTCAGGTGCATTTTGAATTTTGAAATTCAGTTGAATTTTGCCCAAGTTACAGCCTTTTTATGATTTTTGACGTTTCTGAACCTTCAAACTTTGTGTCCCGATTTGCCCCACTTCCCGTTGACCTAGAGTGTTCATATTTTGGCCAGATGCTAGTTTTATATGTATAAACAACCTCTGAAAATTTCAGGCAGATTGGTGAGGTCGATGCGAGATGGGTATGCTTTGCTCGTGGACTCGCTCAATATCTTTATCGGAATGATCAGAAACATAAAACGAAACCAAACAACCAACTCACTCAAAACATCTTCTATCTTTCCAGCCCCCCAGTCTCGTTGGCCCTCCTCTCGCCATCCCGGTACGGCCCAAGCATGCTCCCGGCCCCATCGCTTCCCACCAGCCAGTTCCTGCACCACCACAGCCAGGTGTCCTCGCTGGTCAACAGCCTGCCCCATCACCACCCACACCATCCAGCGGCGGCAGCTGCACACCACGCGGCAATGCATGGCCTCGCCAACGGCCTATCGCTGGGTCTCAACGGGGTCACCCACGGGGCGTCGGCACTTTCGGCGGCCGCAGCAGCCGCGGCCGCTGCCGCCAACAGCCACAACAACAACAACAGCCCGCTGGTCAGCAACGCGAATTTGAGTTCCTCGGAAAATCTGAACGCAAACCAGTCGTCGAATCACTCCAACACTAGTGACCCGCACTCGCCCAGGAGGGAGGACGGTGGCTGTGGGGGAGGAGCTTCGCCGGAAGTGCACCAGCCGGCGTCGCCGAACGGGACCGGACTGAACTCTTCTGCGGGTCAGGAGAGCTCGTCGGTGAAGCAGCACACGCACAGTACGTCGTCCTGCGGGTCGGCCAGTCCGATTTTGCAGGATGATGCGATGAACGATAATGATGGTGAGTCAAAATATTAAAAGTTTAAAATGTTCGAAAAAAATCAATTCTGAATCGCCACCCTGTTCAACCGACTAAAAAAACTATCCGCCTTGGCGGCGCCTGAAAAACATTTGATGCAAAAGCCCTGCACCCGGCGAAGAAGCTTTTTATTTGATTGAATTTTTATTTTTCCTCCCGTCCCGCGGCCGGGTCTGTTTTTTTTTCTCCTCCCAAAGTAAATCCCACTGATTTGCATTTTCCACTGGGATCGACTGCTGGCGCCTTTTAACTGTCGCATTTTTATGGGTGACATTTGTGTGTACAAGGACAAAAGGTACGAAAAACAGGCTCGTAAAAAAACGCAACGCCCGCGAGGAGGACAATCGCGGGAAAAGTCGGGCAAGGCAAGTTCGCTGCTCGGTGAAAGGTGGTTTGTATGGAAATTATCCCGACAGACGGAAGGGGTGTGGACCCAGGAATTATGACGATTATGGTGAAATTAATTTAAAAATTATGCCAATTTCCTTTTTGAAAGCCCTGACTTTGAGGGGTAAAAGAAGTCATTTCAAGGTGAAATTTACATCTGGGTACATTATTGGAATGTAATTGAGTTGCCTTTTTTACAATACTTTTTTAATGTGTTCAACTTCTCTACACATATAATTCTATATTTGATAAGTTGCAAACATAAAAAAAGGTTTGAACATTTTGAAAATTTAAATCCATGTTAAAGCCATGTTAAACTTTTAAGTGATATTAATATTTATTTTCTTGTAATAACAACATAATTGTATAGTGACATCAGCAAAACTCACTTCAGCTCACGTTAAACGTTAAATTCCCCGACGTGCAATTGCATCTCTCGTTCCTCCCCTGGCGGAGCCGAGCTCAAATCGCAATTAATCACAAAATCGTTTTCCATCGTCAAGTGATTGCACAAAGTTAAGCTGTTTTCCCAACCAAACCTCACACTTGTGCCTCCACGCCAAGCTACTTCCTGAACAAACACCAGGAAATCCTTGGCACACACCGGTTTCAGTTTCCACCCCCACCCCCCCTTCTGAGTAGCGACTGGGATTGCTCTTTTGCTCACAAAAATGTGCCCCGTTTCCTTTTCTTTCTGCTGGTGGTGTTGGTGACTAAACGGGCGTTAAACGGCTATAAAATTTCAATGAAAAACTCGTTTTGAGTTTCCTTCGTGCACACACATACACACTTTTCAATTGGAAAAGTTTACCTCCGGGGGTAAGTTTTTGAGAGGGAGTGGAAAATTCAAACGTCCCTCGTTTTATTGTGCACGTGGGAGTGCGCAAACACCCGCACGCAGTCTAACGCGTGACTTTACAGCGTAGGTATTGCGAAACAGTTAAATGATTATTGCTGTAATTTATGCGAGGAAAAAAATCGCGGATCACGATACTTATCCTTTTTTTTACTGCTGGGGTTGGTTGGTGACATGTTCCGGCCTCGAAGTTATGGTTTAGTTTTTTTTTCGTTTCCTTTGGGAGTCACGTGGGTAGATTTTTTCATGACTTTTTTTTGTTGATGAACAAATAAGGAATGTTGGAAAATGTCACTTACCAAACGTGCACCCACGGTAAGACCTTTTTTCCCCTAGAGAATGTCTTTGAGAAATCAAACAGGGTGAAAGCCTGATTTACAATTTCATGATATGCTTTAGTTGATTTGATATGTGCAGCTTTTCAACTCAGATATTGTATCTTCAGTTAACAAATTTGAATTAAAAAACTTAATTTGTATGATTTTATACCTTTATTATTTAAAATAAATAATAAAAGGCCAACCGTGAACCAAAACTTATTCTACACTCCCTTTGTAAACAAATGTACACGCACAATAATTTATGCTAGATTTCAAGATCTTTTTTTTGTAATTTTTATGACTTTTTTCTTAATTCATAAGATAATTTTCGCTGTTTATTTCAATCAATATTCAATAATTGTAAACCAAATTTATTGATTGTTTTTGCATTAAACTTAAAAATAAAATTGAAATACTTGTAAAGGGTTGAATAATATAACAAACAACAAACACTTAAATAAACCGTCTTCAGCTAATAGATTTTTCAAAGCAAAATAAATACTTTGGTTACCTTGTGTAATGTTTTTAATACTTTATAATACAAAAACAATATTGGGAATATTTGATTTAAATAAAACATGTTTAAAAATGACTCTCAAAATATTTTTGAAAACATTCGAAAACCCATTTGCCACTTTTGTCACTTTGTAAATCAAAATTTTGAAGATAGAATTTTTCTTTTTAGGGCTTTAATTTTTTTATGGATGAATTTTATAGAAGCAAAACAAAAATAATTATTATAATTGAACTTAAACAAGTATTGATTTGAACGTTTCACGTGCGTTTTAACATTAACAATGTTCTACAAAGTTGTAGACCAGGCAATTAGAAAAAAATATATACATAAACATAAGGGGATTGCTTGTAACCATCACGAGTTATCGCGATTTTACGAAAAAAAATGTTTTGAAATACGTTCTATGAAAAAACATTTAACACAAGTCAATTATAAACCTGAAAACCATGTGGAAACAAAAATTAAAAAATCATTTAAAAACTACTTTGTATTGTCTAAGAGGTGCCCGAAAATGCAAACATAACATATTAAAAACTTGCTCCTAATATGTGAAAGTATTGAGTTGTTTGATGTAAAACAAACACGAGAAGTTTAATTTTTAAGAAAAAACTAAAAAGATCAACCATTTTGTTCAAGAGCTGAAACCAAGTTGGCTTAGAAAAGTTATTTGTAATGAAAAAAATAATTTCTGAATGATTTTATTCGATTCAACATAATGTGTCAAACCATACTTTTTGCAATTCCACTGTGAAACTGTCAACTTTTCCTGCCCTTCTGGAGAAACGAAACGGCCTACTTTTCCCTACCATAAATAACAGAATGGAAAATTAATTCCTTTCAATAACAGTGCTGAAAAGTTCTACTTTTCAGCACTGTAATGGGAGCTGAAAAGTTGAACTTTTCAGCATTAGTATCGAAAAGTAACATTTTTCAATATAGTTTTGTTTTGAACGATGAATTTACTAAACACATGAATGTTTGACATAAAATTCCATTAAATAAGCGTTTTTCGGAATTGCAAAAAATGTTGTAAGCAACTCGTTGCAAAACTTGATTTTTTCAGCACTCGTCGTATTTATCCAACTCGGTAAACCTCGTTGGATAAATGTACAACTCGTGCTGAAAAAATCTTCTTTTTGCAACTTGTTGCATAAACTACTATTCTCAAATTGGTCACAGAGGCAAGTTTAAAAAAAATATGAGATTGTGGAGTATGGATTCATTTTACTAACTGTTCAGAAACTTTGATGAAAAAAATCTTCTCAACAAAAAATATCAGAGATCTTTTTTTTGTTTTTTATTACACGATTTGAGCTTATAAAATTAGAAAAAATAGACATTTTCTTGTAGTTGCATGAATTAGTTGATCTTTACACTTATTTTAACCATTAGAGTCACTGTCCTATTCAACTTTGATTAAAAATATGATTCAGAACCAAGATTAGAACAATTTTCAATAAATTTAAAATTGCCCGGGAATTCCCGGGATTTCCCGGGAAATCGGTTGACAATTTCCCGTTTCCAGGTAAATTTGTAACCCCGGGAAATTGGACGCTCTATTTTTTCGTAAAATCGCGATAACTCGTGATGGTTACAAACGAACCCCTTATGTTTGTACATCAAAATTTTTGTAATTGTCTGCTCTACAACTTTGTAAAACATCAGAGCGTTCTAAAAAATAACCCTGAAAAGTAAGAAAAAACACGAAATTTAAAAATGAAAATTTTTGTTATAAATGAAAAAATGACCCTTCTGAGTCAATGAAGATTCGATAAGTACATTAAATTTTCCTTAAAATGACATGTTCTAAATTTTTTAAAGTCGAGTAACGGAAAATGGCAGAGTTTTTAAACTTTTTTAGTGTTTTTCTCAATGAAAAATACGTTTTTTTCGGAATTCTGGGTACGCTATAAAATCGGGCATCTAATTTTACATAAAAGTCTCTTTAACACCAAATTTCTATCTCATCACCGTTTCAGGCTGCAAATTATTGAAAAAAACCTTTTTTTCGCAAGCTCAAAAATGAAAGGGGTCGTACCCAGCCCGGGAACATGTTGACAGCTCCCATACAAACTGAGCGTACCGCCTTTGATATTATCTAGCCAAACATCTGAAAATGGCGAATAGTTTAAATTAATATAGTTTTTGTCTTGTTTCGGTTTAAAACGACAAAATAAGCATTGTGGAATCATTTTCTTGAAAAACTTGTTTTAAGATACGCCACGTTAAAATATTAGTCTCGAACAGTTGGAAGGAGCGTGCCGCGAAAGCCGTCACGAAAAAAAAGTTTCCCGTACAAATTTTCAGTTGCGTATTTAATGGTCGGAATCCGACGAGGCCCACTCGCCATCTGTCGGTGGATACGCGCAACTCACGAAAACTGTCATGTTAGGGGACGGCTGGTCGTACCGCCCCTCCGAGATATCAAAAAACAGACCTCGGATTCGTGATCAGGGTCAAAAGTTATCCCTTAAGACAAAGTTTCACGCAAATCGAAAAGGGGTCGGGGCAACCTTTCCCGATTTCGAGTGTAAATTTGGAATTACATTTGAGAAATTTCATTGCGATAATTTTGTCCCTTAAGCGCCAACCACTTCAAATGTCTTTAATCGGTATATTTTCATCCAGTAGATCTCAATCAGTTTGATTGAAATTTTATTGCACTTTCCACACACCCTCCAGTGCCACCCTGAAGATATCACCCATCACTTTGCCACCAATAAACCATTCGGAAAAGATCTCTCATAAAATAATAACCCATAATTTGATGGCCGTCAGTCGTCTGCCCTTGGAAAGCACAACAACTCTCGAGAAGTAAATCTCTGCTCTTCTCTGTACTCGCAAACAGTCGGCCACTCCGACACTGTATGAAACCTAATTTGACTAATGAAGTTCGGAACGGGGGTCAGACAGACTTCCGACGGTTGGTTTTCGGAAGGGGTTCGGTTTTATGGTTGAACACATTGCTGGCACTACTCTCCGCTCTCTGAAGAGGGGTTGTGCCACATAAAATAACTATTTGTCACTTTTCGGTATTTTAATACCGCATAAATAATTGCTCGCAGCGAAGGGGTGGCAAAATCGTTGTTACTGGGAGTTAGGGTGAGGGTGCCCGTAATAGAGCCGGATTTTACGACGTGGATACGGATATTAATACCCCTTTTTTGAGGGTTATGAAAATATTTAGCAAATTGGAACGAATTATGATTGTTTTCTCCGTGTCCTAATCTCTGTTTTCAGACGACTCCATCGACGTGACCAACGACGAGGACGTTGAACCTGTGCAGAACAATGCCGGCCTACCCGCCCTGGTCAATCATCCCCTGTACGGCCAAAGTCCGGTAATGCACACAGCAGCATTCTTCGTCGGAGAGCTTCAACCAACTAATCCAGTCCTTCTGTCACTTGCAGATGTTCAACTTTCAGGAAACCATCTACGAAACCAGCGCCCGGTTGCTCTTCATGGCGGTCAAGTGGGCGAAAAACTTGCCCAGCTTTGCCAGTTTGACCTTTCGGGATCAGGTGAGGACGGCTTGGTTGAGTCATCCCAAAACAAATTATAACCAACTTCTCCTGTTCCAGGTCATCCTCCTGGAAGAATCCTGGGCAGAGTTGTTCCTCCTGAACGCCATCCAGTGGTGCATGCCAATCGAAACCTCAGCGTGTACGTTGTTCTCCTTGAACGAGCACTGCTCCAGCGTGAACAACTCCGGAATCTTCAAACCCGGACAGGTACGCAAAACCTCAAGCGGATCTAAACATATCTAGAAACTAACCAACATTTCAATTCTAATCCAGTTGGCCCAGGACCTGCGCGTGCTGAACGATACCCTGTGCAGATTCAAGTCCGTCATGGTAGACCCGGCGGAGTTTGCCTGCATGAAAGCGATCGTGCTTTTTCGGTCGGAGGCACGAGGGCTGAAGGACCCGGTGCAGATTGAGAATCTGCAGGATCAGGCGCAGGTTGGTCAACTATTATTGTTTTAATTTAATGAGTTTTCTACAGATTACACTTTGCAAAACTCCTTCTGGTATTGAAAAATATATATGTCCCATTAGGGTGTAATATCAAAATCGATTTTCCAGCACAGCAATTTTTGAGTTCCTTTTGGGGTCCTAAACAACTCCCCAAAGCAGAGCCGTACCTTGGGTCCACGGTGCCCTTGGCGAAGCATCAATTTGGCACCCCTCCCAAATTTACAAGAAATTTGAAATTGAGGTTAATTTTTAATGATTGCTTCAATGAGTTTTGATTTTATAATTGCAATTGGAGACCTTAATATGGTTAAATTCAGAAACACAGTTATTTATTAATTTTTATGTTTAATTTTTAAATAATATTAGACAGGTTGATTTGAAAATTCATTGTGGGAATTGCGTTGGCTGAATCTTTCTCAGATTTCATAACACGATAATGAAAGCTAGGTTTTGTTTTTTATTAATTTATTTTTCAGATAAATGCACAGAATTGAACTATAAATGTTGCTTTAATTTGTTGGCAAATTTGATATTTTTTTCTAAGCCTGTATAAATCTGATCTAGTATTAAATTTATTGCATAAGCAAAGAACTTTACCGGCTTCGTAAAATAATTAGTTGATTTGGCTTTGGATTTCATTTTGGTGCAATTAGAAAAAAGAAAAAAATCTTTCTTCAAGATAAAAAAAATAATTAGTCGATGCCCGTGTCCTCTTTTGTTTTATCTAGATAGGAATCCCAGCAAGCTTAGTACAAAAGAGCAAACCGGCATCGAAGTATAATTTTTCAACATGCAGCGGCAGAACCATATTTCGTCAAAATCAATTAAAGATCATTCAAAATCCAGCGCAATTCATGATGAAACTTATTTTAATATTTGGGCAAAAATATCAAGATAAGAAATTTTTATTCATTTTAAGTGATTCGCCCATACGAGGCTTGAGAATATTTATCATAATTTTATATTTATAATTATATTTTGCATTGATTTTTTTGATCGGTATATTTTTAATTCGTGATATTAAATTTTATGTTTCAGAAAATTATTTTTTTAAGCAAAGCTATATCAATGTTTTCAAACCTTGAAAAAAAATTTTTTTTTAACTGAAAAAAAAGTTTGAATCGTTTCTCATTACCAAAGCTTTTTAGACGATTAAAAAAGTAAACAACACCGGTTAAGCTAAAACTGAAAAAGTGATGTTTAGATCATTTTGTGTGCTCTGAAAAATATTTTTTTTCTTGAAAAAATAATGTTGATCTTATTAGTGAAAATTTAAAGCAGTTTTCCTATTTCAAAACACTAGTTTTTTGAAAAAAGCGTAGGCAAATTTCAATGCACGAATTTGCATTTAAAAGCGGTGTATGCACTTCGGAAGGAATCGGTCAAGAAAAATTTCAAATGGGCAGCAGCAGCAACGAAAGCAAGCCAGAGAGGGTGAATAAGAGCCCAAAAAACGCTCCCTTTCCTTTGTTCTGCTGTTCGTAAAGCTGGGGGGGGGGGGGGGGGGCGACATAAACTTTGAAAAATATTTGCAACGGCCTAAAATGTAAACATAATTCCAATTTCAAAGAAGCTCGAAATATGACCATCATTTTTGGCTGATTGTGATTTACATCCAAATTAAAATAACATATAGTTGTAAATTTTTGTAGTCTGGAAGGTATTACTTAAACTTCTTTATACAATGTTCCAAACTTTAATGCTGTATTCATTTTGAGAAGCTCTTTTAGAACTCCTTGAACTTTCTGCCACTTGAGCGCCCCTTCTTTGATAAAAAAATAAATTTTCAAAAACACTTCGGTAGAAATATTCATATAATTGATTTTAACGCACCCAAATCATATTTTTTTATATTTTAAACCAAATTATCTAGTTATTTATAGTTCTACTTTATAATTTGGCACCTATTCTGTTGCAAATACCTAATGAGAATGTTATAACTGACATGAAAATTTTGTACTATCATCGATTTCGGCGCCCCCCAAGGGCTGGCGCCCTTGGCGGTCGCCAACTGCGCCAACCCCTAGGTACGGCGCTGCCCCAAAGTTTGGGAACGATTGGTTTAGTCCTCGCTTTGCGTAAAGCGATTCAATTTTCCATATAAATTTGTATGGGAAAAATCATTTTTTTTTTTTTATTTTGATATACGTAGTTTGCGTCAGGCTCTCGACGCAATAAGACGTGTGCATCGGAGCTATTCTGCGCGCTTTGGGTTATCGCGTGTGTCGGCCATCTGCACCACTTGCTGGTGCAGATTTCGCGTGTTTAAGCGTCAGTTTTCATCTGACGACCGGTTTTAATTTGCGATCCGGATTACATCCGAACTCGCAACAATGGCTCAAGTGAGATCGCGTGAAAACACCTTCAAGGTGGACCTTTCGAACTTTCCGAAACGACCGTCCATTGAGGAACTGCAGAAGTTTGTGCTAGTGAAACTAGGACTGGCCGTTGGCCAAGTGAAAAGGTTCCAGGTGAACCATGCGCAGAATTGCGTACATGTGAAGTGTAGTGAGCTGAAGGTGGCACAAGACACCGTTGCTATGCACAATGGCAAACACGTGATGGAGATCAACAAGACCAAGGTCACGGTGCGCTTAGTGATGGAGGACGGGGGAGTGGAGGTAAAGATCCATGACCTCTCTGAAAACGTCACGAACGACGACATTGTTGCGTTCCTGCGCCATTTTGGCGACGTGCTCAGCATTCGCGAGGTGTCATGGGGAGAGGGTTTCCCTCTCCGTGGCATGTCATCAGGCATCCGGGTGGCGAAGATGATCCTTCGCCGCCATATTAAATCGTTCGCAACGATTCTAGGAGAGAGCACACTAATCTCCTACAGAGGGCAGCCGATGACCTGTAGGCACTGCACGCTTACCCAACACATTGGTATGTCGTGCGTGGAGAACAAAAAACTTCTCGGTCAAAAAGCCGATCTCAGCGCCCGCCTGAAAAGTGCGAGCGGATCAACCTCAACTAGCTACGCTGGTGTGCTGAACGGTGTTGCCCCTGACACCAACACATTGCTGCCAGAGTTCAGTGGCACCATCCTCGGTCCGGTCATCCCGCAACGACCGATAAGACCCGAGAGCACGGGCACGGCACCCAACGCCCCTCAGAGCGGAGCGGCAACGAGCGCTACCGGACACTCAGCTGATGGATCGCTTAACATCAGCGGAGACGGTACATCGTCTGTTCAGACAAGCGGCTCGACGGACGTTGCCGAACACTCAGCTGGCTCTGAAGCTAGCGGAGGCGGCACGTCGTCCGAGGTTTCGAACACCCTAGCAAGCGAGACAGAGGTCTCAGCTGGATCCGTTGCGACCGCCATCGAAGGTGGTGCGTTGATCGATCGCCCTAACGAGTCTGAGCTCGCCAGCACAAGCGACATGTTACTCATTCCCAGTGTTGGTATTATTGCGCTCTCGCGAGAAAATTTTCTCTCTCTCGAGTTCTCGCCGCGAGTCTCGAGCTGCCGAGAGAAACTCACCGATTTCCCGTGCTCTCCTCCGCTCGCGAACGGGCTTTCTCGCGAGCCAGAATCGCCCGTTCGCGAGAAGTTGAACGTGTTAGAAACGAACAAAAAACAACACAGCGATTGAAGTTACACCTCTATACCATCGCCTGGTTCGTATTCATAAGCCTGATAAACAAATTTCTAGCTTGGGACGAACGTCTAGCACGAGGCGCTCGCGAGCGCTCGCGGCGAGAGCGAGAACGCGAACGAAAATGCGAGCGCGAGCGAGAAGAGAGAAGTACTACAAGTTCTCTCCCTCGTTCGCGAGCGAGAAATGCTTTCCTTCTTCTCGCTCGAATTCCAACAATGCTCATTCCACTCCCCCCTGCTGCACCTGCTGCTGAAGGAGACAACAAAAAAACCGAAGAAATGGAGACCGAAAGCCCGTCTGCTGCCGACGATGCTGCAGAACTCAACACTCCGCATCCGAAGCTGCCGTGTGAGGAAGAGGACGCAGAAATGCCGGCCGTGTCGGACCTCGCTAGCTGTGAGTCGGTGAGTCCTTTCGAATTCCCTGCACCTATCCCTGTCCCTTTCCCTAATCCTGACCTCAAGAAGACGCACTCATTGAGTTCCATCTCTGGAACTGAGAGCGATGGAAGTACGCGCTCTAGTGAGTTCACTGCGGTGAAGAAGAAGCGACGACCGGGTCGTCCAAAAAAGTCAAAAGTTTAGTCACCTAGCACCCTGCGGCTCCCACTGCAATGAATCTGTCTTGCTCCTATAACATCGCCACCATAAATATTAATGCCATTTCGAACGACAACAAGATCCAATCCCTGAAAACCTTTATTCGCTCAACTGACCTTGACATTATACTGCTTCAAGAAGTTGAAAACCCAAACCTAGCTCTCCCAGGGTTCAACGTTTTAACGAACGTGGACGACAGTAGGAGAGGAACAGCAATAGCTTTGAAATCGCACATCCAATTCTCGAACGTTCGACGCAGCCTCGACACGCGTATCATTGCCGTTACCCTGCGAAGCATGGTGACCATTTGCAACGTATACGCCCCCTCCGGAACCGTGAACGCCGCATCCCGTGAACGCCTGTTCAACAATACGCTTCCCCTTTTCCTCCAAAACTGCTCAGACCACTGCATTCTTGGCGGTGACTTCAACTGCGTGATTGCTTCGAAGGACGCAACTGGTACCAGCAACCACAGCTTGGCGCTTAAAAACCTAACCAGCAACCTGGGACTTAAAGACGCGTGGGAAGTTCTGAAAGCTAATCAGATCGCGTACAGTTTCATCAGGCCGAACTGCTCCTCCCGGCTTGACCGATTGTACGTTTCCGGTGCATTTGTACCGGGCTTGCGCACGGCGGAGTACCTCGTGACGTCGTTCACGGACCACAAGGCGTTCAAAGTGCGGTGCTGTCTTCCCGATCAACGACGACCGACCGGAAATGGTTTCTGGTCGATGCGTGCGCATGTGTTGACTGAAGAGAACCTCGAGGAATTCGAGCTCAAATGGAATCGCTGGCTACGAGAGAAGCAGAACTTCAACAGCTGGATCGAGTGGTGGATTCGCTGTGCCAAACCCAGAATAAAGAGCTTCTTCCGCTGGAAGACAAACGAAGTTTTCCGCCGGTTCAACGTTGCGAATGAACTACTGTATGGACAACTCCGAGCAGCCTACGACAACTTGACCAACAATCCAGCGATGGTTCCCGAAATCAACCGTATAAAAGGAAAGATGCTTCTGCTACAAAATAATTTCTCGAAAGCCTTCGAGCGCCTGAACGACAAGTTTCTGGGCGACGAAAAGCTGTCGACATTCCAGCTAGGTGACCGGGCCGGTCGCAAGAAGAACAGCACAATCTCTTCTATCAAACACCAAGGAAGACTTCTGGAAGACTCAGCGGAAGTCGAAGATCACATCTTTGACTATTTCCGCCAGCTGTACAGTGCTGAAGATGTTCAGCTCAACCGGGACTTTCCGAGTAATCGACTAGTGGACCCGAACTCGGAGGCAAACAACCGTGCGATGGAAGAAATTACAACGGAAGAAATCTTCACTGCTATCCAGACGAGTGCATCCCGGAAGTCCCCAGGATGTGATGGCATCCCGAAGGAGTTTTATGTCAAGGCGTTCAACATTATTCATCGACAGCTCAACCTGATCCTGAACGAGGCGCTGCGGGGAGGGTTCCCCGAACAGTTCCTGGACGGTGTAGTGGTCTTGAGCAAGAAGAAAACGAACCTGGAAACCATCAAAGCGTACAGGCCCATTACCCTGCTGAACTACGACTACAAACTGCTGGCGCGCATTCTGAAGGTGCGACTGGAACGAATAATAAACGAGAATCGAATCCTCAACTCGTGTCAGAAGTGCTCCAACGCAAGACGCGATATCTTCGAGGCTGTTCATGCGATAAAGGACAGGGTTGTGGAGTTGAACTGTAAGCGAAAAACTGGGAAGCTAATCTCGTTCGATCTGGACCATGCGTTCGACCGGGTTGACCATACGTACCTGCTAAGCGTGTTGCGCAGCATGCGCATCAACGAAAATCTGGTGGCTTTGATTGGTAGGCTGATGTGCTCCGCCCGATCACGGATAATCATCAATGGGAATCTCTCCGCTCAATTTCCCATTCAGAGGTCCGTGCGCCAAGGTGATCCTCTTAGCATGCTGCTCTTTGTCGTTTTCCTTCATCCTCTCCTCGAGAAACTTCTTGCTATTTGTAACCATCCCAAAGAGTTAGTGGTGGCCTACGCGGATGACATTTCCATCATTTTGGTGGACGAAACGAAGCTGGCTGAAGTCAGGCGGGCTTTCGACGACTTCGGACTGTGCTCGGGGGCCAGGCTGAACATAGCGAAAACAACTGCAGTGAACATTGGACCGCAGCGGGAGAACTCAACAGGAGCGGGATGGACGACGGTTTGCGACTCTGTGAAGATCTTGGGAGTTATCTATTTCAACTCGCTGAAACGAACGATCGAGGAGAACTGGAGAGAAACCATCCGGAAGACGTCCTACCTCATGTGGCTTTTCAAGCCACGTGATCTCTCCATCCATCAAAAGGTCACTCTTTTGAATTTGTTTGTGACGTCTAAGTTGTGGTATATGGCATCAGTGCTTAGCATGCCAAACGCTTGCATAGCCAAAGTCACGTCCCAGATTGGCCAGTTTATCTGGGGAAGATATCCGACTCGGGTATCCATTGACCAGCTAGCTCTCCCGGTAGCAGAGGGAGGACTAAACCTGCACGTGCCAAAGATGAAAAGCAAAGCTTTGATTCTAAACCGCTTTATCAGAGGATCTAGCGAAACGCCATTCGCAGCTTCCTTCGTGAGTCAGCTGGACAACCCACCAAACCTTAGTGGGATTCCGGCGCTGTACCCGTGTCTGAAAGCCATAGCTCGAGAACTGCCATACTTACCGCAACGGCTGATTGGACAACCAACGGCAACAGAACTCCACGGGTACTTCAGGAGAACACTAACCACACCAAAAATCATGAACGAGCACCCGGCTGTAGCGTGGAGGTCAGTCTGGCGCAACATCAGGAGCAGAGTACTCACATCTGCGGAGAAGACTTCTTTCTACTTGCTGGTCAACCGGAAAATACCACACGCTGAATTGCTGTTCCGACAGAACAGACTAGACAGTGGAACGTGTCAACATTGTCTCGGTGCCGTGGGAGATCTGGAGCACAAATTCGCGAAGTGTACTCGAGTGAGACATCTCTGGAACTTCATTCAATCAAAATTAGGAGCAATTTTGAATCGAAGAGTTAGTTTCAATTTGTTTTTGATACCAGAGCTCAACAATATTGAGGCTAACAGTAAAAGCAGGGCGCTAAAGCTTTTTATTTTCTATATAAATTTTGTGTTAGATCCAGATTGTTCTTTTACTCTAGCATCACTAGATTTCGCAGTTAGTTTAGTTTGTTAAAGAGTTCTTTAAAAACAACAAAAACATGTACATTTAAACAAAATGATCTAAATAAACGTTTTTACAAAAAAAAATATTTATAAAATCCACGTTTCACGCTGTACTAAAACCGGATTCTTATTCGGATGCTTTGGAAGGTGTTCTACAACTTTCCCGAAGAGAGTATGGTGCTAACTTGCTCCTGAAAGAAGATACAGCGTCCTCAAAACTCGTCTAAAACGTGATTTTCGATCATTATGTTTAGTAAAGTACTTCAAAAGTTATGCTAAAAAAACGATTTTGACTAAAGTTCGCAAAATTGTAAAAAGGGTTGTTTTTGTAAAAAAGGCCGTAATGCTATACATTTTTAGAAAGGTATTTGAAAGACCTTTCTAACGAGTCCAAAACACTAAAGATCTGATAACCCTATGAAAAGTTGTTAGCACTTAAGTGTTATTAATGCACTTTTTGGAGGCGGGATCTCAGATATTTTGATGAAAACGTTGTCCGGATCTTTCATGCGACCTATCGTTGAATAGGTAACCAAAAGACCTTTCCAACGCGTCCAAGACATTGAAGATCTGACAACCCTATCAAAAGTTATTAGCACTTAAGTGTTATTTATGCACTCTTTGGAGGCCGGATCTCAGATATTTTGATAAAAACGATGTGCGGATCTATCATGCGACCTGTCGTTGGATAGGTAATCAAAAGACCTTTCCAACGCGTTCAAAACATCGAAGATCTGGCAACCCCATCAAAAGTTATAAGCACTTAAGTGTTATTTATACACTTTTCGGAGGCCAGAGCTCAGATATTTTGATGAAAACGTTGTCCAAATATATCAAACAACCTATCTTTGGATAGGTAATTAAAAGACCTTTCCAACGTGCACGAATTGGATTGGAGATCTGACTGACCTATCAGAAGTTATAAGCACATAAGTGCCCTGCAATATGAAGATCTGACTACCCAATCTAGTGGTATGAATAATGAGTCAAATTGATAAAACACTGAAAAACACCGCCCTTTTGTGTCTTTTTTGGATAGCCCTGTCGATAGTTCCATGTTAAATTATGATATTTTTTTGTAAACCGGACAAAATTCAAGCAAAGTAATGTTAATGGGCCAATGTGGATTTGTAAAGTGCCCACCATTGAAAAAAGGTCAATATCCACTTTTGGCAAAAACAAGATATCAGCACAAGGTGGTAGAGGATGTTCCAACGCATCTTCTGAAACTTGAATTTCACTGAAATAGTGTTCAGATTTGGCTGCCGATGCGAAAAATCAAACGGCTAATATGCCACTCTTATAGGAAGTTGCCTTGACGGAGATTTTTTTTTCTGAATATTGATCACAGATCGGAAACGATAATAAACTTTTTTTCCAATTGTTAGACGTAGCAATTTATTTAGTAATTTAATATTATTTCGTATCGATTACAAATTGAAACGCTATTTGACAGTGAATTTAGATGAAAATGTACTAGTTTTTAACCAATACTAACACATTGTTTTATTCTTTCTCTTCCAGGTCATGCTAGCGCAGCACTCCCGCACCCAGTTCCCTGGCCAGATCGCGCGCTTCGGCCGGCTGCTGCTGATGCTGCCCCTGCTGCGGATCATCAACTCGCACAAAATCGAATCGATCTACTTCCAGAAAACCATCGGCAACACCCCGATGGAGAAGGTCCTTTGTGATATGTACAAAAATTAGTGGCGGCCCAAAAGCTCTGTGAAAGAAACCGGATCGTTAGACTAGCCTAAAGTAATCGAAATTATGTAGTTGAAAAAAAGAAGAACTGCACAAAAACAAACATTTTATTCAAACACATCTGCGAGTAACAGCACAAATAAAAAGCGCTTCAATTATTGATAAATTTCAAACTGTCTGTTGGTGGCAAATTTGCGCACGAAATAAAAAAGCATCACTTGCGTAATTATTAGAACTTTTTTCCTCCCCTTCATTTTCATTCGGTGACAAGGCTAAACTAATCGAACAACACCGGCTAAAATCTAAAATTTATGCAAACCACTCATTCGCAAATTTCCACCACCAAAACAAAGCCCACCCCCACATTTGAACTCGAAAAAGCTCTCGGCCACCACATTTGCTCGAGCTCGTGCGTAAATTATTATGCGGTCACATTTCATGTCACGTGTGAGTGTGTTGCAGGGTCCGATTTTTCTACGGGGTTTTTCATTTCATCACACAGCACAGCCAACACAGCGGGCACACCAAATTTTGTCTAATCGGAAAAGTGTCTGCAGCGGAAAAGCTGCCGTGTGCGGGTATTTTCCGGCTTTGCAGGTAATCAAATTAGAGCTGTGGGAATGTGTGGAAAAGACTTTTTTTTTTGTTAGATTCAGTTGGAAATTTTATGATCAGTTAACGTGTTCAAATTAGCAAAATGCCAAAGTGGAAAAAAGCGTAATTACAAAAAAACTCGCAATTAGTCAAAAATCTAGCTTAAGTTAACATATTTTCGTGCAATTGATTCGTGAGTTACATTTTATAAGCTGTAAATTTTAGATTAGAAAGAGAGGCGGTTGAATTTCAAAACAGAACAAAACTCAACCATTAGAATTTTAACGGCACACGTGAACTGCACAAGCACAACACTTAACACACATACAAAATGATATTCCATTTCTGCTGATATTGTACAGATTTATGACGTGAATAAAAAAAACAAGAAATATATTTTTCAATACCTTAAGAAAGAAATCCATTTGGTTTGTTTATTTGTTCTCCTCATGCCACTGCAGTTTCGATAAAAAAATCAGCTTCCAGTGTTGTTTTAATTTTTAATTAAACTCAAACATTTTTAACCTTTTAACTAAAACATAGAAACTTATCAAAATAATTATTTTAGTAAAATTGTGTGTATTAACCAGACTTTTAAACATGTTAAAGCATCCCACGACCCTTGAGCCGGTACCAAATTCATTGAACACAAACTTCAAAAAATGTTTGCACTGTTCTCATCTCAAAAAAATCTTTCAAAAACTTTTAACAGGTTTGACCTTTTATTCGACTGTTAACTCAAGACTTATATTTGAAAAGGGCCATGCTTTTCTTTTAAGACCCTTTTCAAAAGTTAGTCTTGAATTTAAAATTCTGATAATATTTGTTAAGTAACGAACACAAAATTTTTCGTGAGCTTCATTTTTTATATTAAAATCGGATCAATAGTTGCAGATGAATCATCTCTGCGGTAAACTTTACGTAGTTAGCCTGGCCGTTTTAACATTTGTGATATTTAAATGCATTCTAATGCAGATTAGATAGGCGTTATCTTGCCTAAGACTTTTTCCAGGATTCCATTGAATGGTTGTAGCAACAAGATGTCTAATTTTTTTATATTCAATACTGTTTCTTAATGTTTTTTTTTGTATTTTTTTTTGCCTTTAAAACATCACATTTTTTTGACATGGGCAACCATGGGGACCATTAAACTTAACAATAAAATTGATAAATACTCGGTATGAATTTTTTTGTGTGCTGATTTACCTAAAAACGGCGCCTTTTATAAACATTTTTATAAAATACTTTTTGATTTACATCTGAAACTGAAGTATACTCTTTAAAATTATGGTTTTCCTTAAAAAAAATAGGCAACGCTGCATAATATTTTTTTCCCATGCAAAGTTATTGCTCAAAAGTTGTATTTTTTTATCCGTAATTACCATGATTTCTTTAAAACTAAATAAATAATAATTGTGTTCCTATTTTTCCCGAATCTTTCCATGCATAAAACTTTGACGAAGACTGCAAATTTATCAGAAATTCCGTTCTCAAGACACAACATTAAGGCCTGCCAAACGTCCGGCCCGTGAAGCCATTTCATCCGGCCCGCGACGGCTTTTCGAAATAGTTGTATGACTGACCCATTAAGCTGTTAATGAAATATTTATTAAATAAGATGTTCATCCAAATTTCAAAAATGAAATTTTGATCTAATTTTCACATTTTAATAATGAAATTTTTATAGCATTATTTAAATTTGCATTTTTATAATTGAAATAAATTATTTTGTATTAAATTAAAAACATTCTTTATTTTAAAATCTGAATTAATATTTTTGCAATTCCGTCGTGAAACTACTTACTTTTCCTGTCATTCTTGAACAACGAAACAGCCTACTTTTCTGTACCAAAAATAACAGAATCGAATAGTAACCCTTTTCAAAACAAATGCTGAAAAGTTCTACTTTTCAGCACTGAAATGGATGCTGAAAAGTTGAACTTTTCAGCACTTTTTAGGAAAAGTTATACTTTTCAACATTTTTTTGATTTGAACGATTCATTGACTCAATGCATGGACATTTGTCCAAAGGGTGTTTTTCGGAATTGCAAAAAACGTTGTATGGAACTCGTTGCAAAACTTGATTTTTCATCACTCGTCATATTTATCTAACTCGGTGAACCTCGTTAGATAAATGTACGACTCGTGCTGAAAAAATCCTCTTTTTGCAACTTATTGCATAAACTACTATTTCATAATATAAATGGCACAAGAAAACAAAATGATCCAATTCGTTAAAATGTGAAATATTAGGAAAAAGTTGGAATGTTGTCTAAAAATCTACGAAAACACACTTAATTGTTTTTGTTATTAAAATTTTTACTGTGTTGATTGATTTTTTCATAAATGAATAATAAGAAAATGATTTTTTTTCCGAATAACTTTTCAGTCTTGTTTGAAAAAAAAAAAAACGATTACAAAAGCAAATTGATCAAATTCAAAATAAACTTTGTTGCAAATATTTTTAATCTATATAAAACTATAGTGAATCAAGGAATCAGGGAGCACATACATGTTTTTTCATAAACCTCAATAGTTAAAGGAAATTTGAGGAATAACTTATTGAAAGCTTTTAAAAATATACTTTACTAATTTTTTTAAATATTGAGTGTTTTCGAAATCATTTTAAAATATTTTGTAAAATATTTGAATAAAGGTGCACAGCAACGAAAAAAAAATTGTTTTGTAAAGAAGTAATCCAAATTTATTTTCAATAAGTATCATGAGAATAGTTCTTAAAGAAACTTACATAAACCAATGAAATTTAAATGTTTTAAAACAAATAGTTATCTTAATAGTTATCTGTGTATTATATTCATTTCATTTCATTTCATTTATTTCGTTGTTTAAGCATTACTTGTGTGGAGTTATTTTTGCTTTTTGGGTGTTTTTAGAACCGCCTTGAGTCAGGGGTATTAAAAAACACCCAAAAAGCAATAAATGAAAATTTGGTTTATAGGACCTTTTCGAAAAAAAAAAAAAAAAAAAACTCCAGAGATGTGGACTACCTTTCAACAGCTGATTATTTCAAAGTTGGGAACTGAGTTTACGGGTGCCTAATGAATCAAGTAAATCTACTGAAGGAAAAAAGTTACAAAATAACCTGCGAAAATCAACATGTTTTTGACCAAATAAAATTAATTTTTTGTGTAACATTTGTTTTCTTTTTCATCTTTTATCAAATATTAGTTCCGGCCCGCCACTGCTTCAGATACATCAAATCTGTCCCGCAGGGCCAAAAGGTTAGGCGCCCCAGATTTAAATTCTAGAATATTGAAATACAATTTTTGTATGATAGCTATCGAATTTGTATGGAAACTTGTATTGAACTAAAATGTTTCTTTGGTCATTGGGAAGGCCCCTACAAAGTTAAGGTTAGAACAAAAAAAAAACAAAAAAAAAATCAAAAAAAAAATCTGATTTCCAGGAGGGTTGTTTTGGCCGATGATTTGAAATTATAAAATGAACAATGAAACATTTCAAAAGCCAATTTTAATTCTATCCAGTTCAACTTGCTTGAAAGCTTGCATGCAACATGAAAATTGTGATTTATTAGAAAGCTCGTAAGGCTTGATTGATGGTGTACAGCAGAGCCATCCCGTGGTCGGTTGCTACATATAACTGCATCGAGGTTATTAAAGCACAAGGATACGAAAGCTCAATCGACATTGCAAGCGAGTTGCGTAATATCGCGGATAAAGCACGTTAATTTGTAGATATTTTATAAGAATCAAAAAAGTTAGCTTGGTTTGAAAAAAAAAACTTATAATTAAATAAAATTTAAATTTGAAATTTATTATACTAATAATGAAATAAAGAAATTAATATTTTTGAAGACCATTTCAAAAGTTAAATTTGATTCTAAAATTGTGAAATTATTTTGTTGAAGAGATCAGAAAATTTCTCAAAAGTTTCAATCATTAACATTGAAAATTAGACGAATAGTTTCCGAGACATCGTCAGCGGAAAATTACAGGCAAATTAGGTGACACTTGAAGAAATTCATTTTAAAATTTTTGAAGTTTTTCTGAGCCTTTCAACACATTTTTTTTTGCTTTCAAGAATTATTTTTTTTATCTCAAAAGCCAAAAAATCGAAAATGTGTTCCTAAATATAACTTTATTTTGAAAGCGGAGCAATTTACAAATAATGTAAAGTAGTTTTCGATTGCAAATATGATTCTGCTACAATTTTTTTTTTAATTTTTTGTCAAGATTTTTGATATTTTCCATCTAAACCAAAATTTAAATTATTACACGCTTTGACTCAAAAAATGCATTTTCAGTACTTAAACATATAAAAAAATTGATAATCCAAAAATTAGTATTTTGGGAATTAAACTTCAAGTCATAAAAAGGTAAAAAAAAATTAAATTTATACATTTTTCTTCCGATTTACTTATTTTTTCTGAAAATTCATTATCACAACCTAAAACATTGTCAAGACACCAAATCGATCAGAAAATCTCTTTTCAAGATACAGAATTTCATACATTTTTTTACTTCATTTATCTATTCAGATTTACTTTTTCATTTATATTTATTCAATTAAAATATTATTGAGGGTCAAATCACAATCGGTGATTTTTCGGCTAAAATTTTTACAAAGTCATCCAAATAAAAAAAAAAGAAAATTTAAAGATAGCGAAAAATAATTGTGAAATTATATAACCTATTGTCTTCAACGGTCTAAAAAATATTTTATAATGTTTTTTTTAAATAGATAAAATAATATTAATGAGAGGGAGGGTTATCAAAAAAAATTGGAATCGTCACTTCTTGAATCGAAATGTCAAATATAAGTTAATGAGGTATGCAGATAAAAGGTAGAAAATCTAAAATGTTGTTACTTCACAACCTTGATGTTTTTTTTTGTGACCTTTGGAATGGATTGTATAAGCTTCTTTCATTACAAACACAATAGATGAGATGGTTGTATTCAGCAGGGCTGTAGATTTGGTAGGTTTTGAAGCGACTCTGACACCGGCTTCTGGAAAATAATGTCTCCGACTCCAGCTCTTCTTTAAGACCCGAATGCACCGATTTCGACTCCAACAACAACGCCCATATGAAGTTGTTCGAATTCAGCCGACTCCAGCAGCTCAGATTTGGTGACTCTAACTTTGACTCAGAAGCCGGCATCTAAAAATTACTTGTTCTCTAGCTCTCAAAAAAAATTCGGTTCCACCGATTTTGACTCCACAGTAGGGTGCCCAGAATATGGAACTTTTTTCAAAACTTCGCTCCACAAGCTGAATATTGTGCCTTGGCCTATTTTAGGACTCTGGCCAAATATGAGCAATATTGGTATTCATTTACCCATTGATACTTGGAGGTGAAGTTTGAATGGGGAAAACCGAAAAAAAATGTATGGAAAACCCATGTTTCTTACGGTTTTGTCTGCACGGTGCGCTACTTCCGTCCAAATTTACCCACAAGTGAGGTTCTTATTGAAAATTTAATGCTCTACAACTTTGTAGAACATACCAAAGCAGTAAAACACGATCCTGAAAAGTTATTAGAGATTTGAAAAAGTCATTTTTGTATGAAAAATTCTTTTTTCACCAACTTTAGGATCGGGTAGAGGGTGACGAGCGGGAATTCCCGGGAAAAATTTCCCGGGAAATCGACCATTTTTGGACCTCTCGATTCCCGGGAAATTCGGTCGAGACTCCCGGGAAATTTTATACTTATAAATATTCAAGCAAAATTATATAAACTAATCAGAAAATTATTTGAAAAATTCTAAATTGCTTAGAACATTGGAAATTCAATGTTCGTTGTACAAGGTTTGAATAAACCATTGCTTCTCTGATTTTTTTATTCAGAATGTTTAAAATTTAACCTATCAAAAATTTCAATAACTATAATTGAGAGAAGCCAACAAAATTGGACCCCAACATTTTTCTTGAAGCATACTTAGCAGTTACTCCCAGAAATGAAATCAAAAGTTGTTTTAAATTGTTTTTATTTATTGTTTCTAAGAGGGGAAAGCTTTTTCAAAATAAGTTCAATTTTGATATCCTATCTTGCAATCCTCATATGTTTTTTTTAATTCGAAGAACCTAAGTTGATTTTGCTGTACCAAGGTTAATTCTTTTTTGATGCTGATAAGTTGTTTTGTGATTCACGTCAACTTTAATATTCAATTATATTTTGGATAAAAACACTCTGTCAATCTTTGTAAAGTTAAGGTCCACCAATTGTGAACATTCGGATTTTCCTGATAACTGTAAATATTTCTTCAATGAATATTTACAGTTGACCATAAAAAGAAAAAAAAAGTTCACATTGTTGTTTTTAGTCGTTGTTTATCATATTGCAAATATCCCGATACTGGGAAATTATATATAAGCTATTGTTTTACTTCACAAACATCTAATAAGAAGTTCATGCAACAAGCTTGTGAAACTTTTGAAAAATCACTCAGTGCGAATAAAGATTCGTTAACATTTTAAACTACAATTTTGAGTCCTAAAAAGCGGAAGAATCGATCTTATATTTGCAGATTCAGAAAAAAATCAAAAGGTAGATATAGTTCCTCAGATAAAGAGAATACTGAAGTTTTATAGAATAAGTATGAATTGAATGTAACTTAATTGATTAAAAAAACAGTATAATTACAATTCCTTTTGAATTATTGCCACTATTGCCATAAAAAAAAATCCCGGGTCCCGGGAATTCCCGGGAAATGGTTTAATTCAATTCTCGATTCCCGGGAAATTGAAAATCACGAGAATCGTCACCCTCTAGGCTCGGGTATCAATTGGTTAATCTCATCAACTTTCGCTCAAAATTTACACAGATGCTTAAAATTACCCAAAAAACTGTTTTCCGCTTGTGGAGAAGGGGGTCATTTTTTCTGGGCACCCTACTCCACAGCCCATGGTTTTGACTACACAGTAAAAAATTGTGTAAATATGCATGGTATAATTTTGGAAGGTTGAATATTGCCTCTTTATTATTAAATTTTACCTCAATTTAGACTGGAAAAGTGGCATTACACCAGAAAAGAGATAAAATTTAACAATTGTACCACTTTCCAGATGTAATATTACCATGATTTTTTTTACTGTGTAACATTCTTCTTGGTCTTTGTTTCTGCAATTGAAAAGATTTCCGTTTTACAAAGTTTCCAGTCAACTTAACACAAACAACGATCAGTTCTAGTTTAGTCTTTTTAATCCGTTAACGTCCTCAAAAAAGTGTCCCCAAAAAGGAAACAAACAACTCCCTCTCTCATCGCTCAATCCAAACCACTAATCCCTATCCTTAACGGGGTCCGGAGGGGAGTCAAACCAGTCAGAAAACAACAAGCAATTATATGAAAAGAGCATAATTGCAGTGTGTATTCCCGGCCCCCCAAAAAGGACCTCACCAGACTCGGAGCAGATCCTTCCGGAGCGCTGTATGCTACCTTTCCCCGTATACAGCCTAATTTCTTTCCTATTCATCATAATAGCAGCAATCATCGTAATGATCATCTTTTCACCAAACAACTCCCACGCAGATGGGCGGCGATGACGGTGATGGTGGGGGAAGATCCTTTTGGGACAACTTTTGACGAACGACGACGACTCTGCGGATGAGTCATTGTCCCAGCGAGGATGAGACAGAACTTGCCACAGAACGACCAACCACAACTCCTAATTTTGTTGCGAAAAAGGGGAGATTTTCCTCTCGCTCTTTTTTTTTGTTAGTTCTTTTTCTGAAGAAGATTTGTCGCAGTTTGAGCGTCAACTTCCGGTGTTTGCTGGCGTTTTTTGTACAGAAGATTTGTGCGGTAATGAGGTTTCTGCTTTTGAGAAGTGAATCTTTTTTCTTTCTTTTTTGCAGTTGGATAACTAAATTGAGTTGAAATTGGAAAAGTTTTTCGTTGAAAGGTGTATCCTGAAAGTGACAAGTTTTCTCTTTTATTTGTAACTTTTAACCATCTTCCCGCGAAATCAACTATTGTTAACAATTGCATCGCAAATTGTCACGTGGCAAACGCAAAATTCCCTTGTACAAAAAAGTACTTCAAGCGATCCCAGCTGCACCACCCCGACTCTGCCTACTCAGATTTGCGCCGGAATTTTAATCGGTAAATATTTGATGCCACTGTTT
This sequence comes from Culex pipiens pallens, assembly GCF_016801865.2. Classification (NCBI taxonomy): domain Eukaryota; kingdom Metazoa; phylum Arthropoda; class Insecta; order Diptera; family Culicidae; genus Culex; species Culex pipiens. Next base: position 63,240,295 of record NC_068938.1, on the reverse strand, counting down.
TAGGTTCCAATTGTTGTTACGAACGGAACCAGAACGAATTTCTAAAAGTGTGCACACTTGAAAAGCGATAAATTCTCAACAAGCCATCATCGGTACACGTGGTTTCGGAGACTCGACACGTGGTCGAAGTGCAGGGGTGCCAGGAAGGCAGAGCCAAAATTCGTCTCGCAAATATAATAAAACACCCCACTTCGTCGAGGGTGAGCTCAAGTATGCACGGTTCATGCTTAGGAATTATACATGTATGGTTGGAGTAGTGGGCAGTGGGGTAAAATAGACTCATTGAAAATATAATTTAAAAAAAAATAACGAAACATTATCAAAGCAAGATTTTTTCTCGAAGTCTTTCAAGAACCTTTTCTTGAGACATATTTTTTTGAATCATTTTTTTAAGTGCATTGCTGTTTTGTTTCGTGATAATCGAAAAATAAAAAGTAAAAAAAGTGCATAAAAAATAAAAAAATCCAAAATGTTTCTGTGCCCACTCTTAAAAGCCTAAAATAAGAAATCAACACCATTTTTCGCCATCTCTGAAACATTATTAGCATTTGGTTGGTTGGCGAAAAAGTAAGTAAAAATTACTCAACAAACAGACATGAAAGAAAAAAAAAAAACATTGTTTTACATTTTCATATTTCTGGTACCATTTCATAGTAACTAAACTGCAATCATCGAGTCAAACTTTAAGCCATGGTTTCGATTTTCAATGTTTTTGATGGGTCTCATAAAATTTTTAAAATCGCCTCATTCAAAAACAGTTCAAAACCCGTCATGAATCTAATACGATCTATTGATATTTGTAAAATTACTGTAAGGCAAGTGCGACAAGAACTTTTTAAAATAAATGTTAAGAAGTGGCTTGTGGAGACAATTATCATTTTAAGCAAGTCTAACTTCTGGATCCTCAAAAAGTTCTCCGACTCCGACTCTATAGTCTAGGATTTTGAATTCAATTTATTAGAAACGTTATCAGAAAAGGCTTTAAATTGATTTTTCCCGAATGAGCCAACAAATTAAACCTTTAAATTATTTTTAAAATAAAACAATTATCGTAGTATAACTGTAAACGCGCAGATTGATATTGCAAAGCTTATTTATTTATATAACAACTTGCAAGAACTTCCTTTATTGATAATTTAACTAGAACTTGGAAAAAATATATTTGATTTTACCCAAAATGATGCATGACTGCAGAATGAATTTCAACAAAAACTGTTTAAACAAACGAAAAGCATTAAATGTTTTTTGTTTTTTTTTGCTTAAGTTTGATTTTCTAAAAAAAGTTTAAAAAGAAACTTCACAGTATTTCTAATCGACAAAAAAAGTTATTAAAATATTTCCAAGCAGTTGAGTCAATACAAATTAAATTTCATGATTTTTTTCTGATTTTTTGCTGATAATTTTTGATATACATATTTCAATACAGTAGTTGTCAACGATTTTGTAAAAAATTTCGCGATTTTTAAATTTTCATTTATTTATTTGGATGAACCTTTTTCCATGTATTCCATATGTCAAATAAAGTAATTTTGCATCATTAGTTTTTCCATACAAGTCTCCATACAAAATGGGTATGGACATGTATCAAATTCTGTATCTTGAGAAGAGATTTTCAGATCGATTTGGTGTCATTGGCAAAGTTGTAGGTTATGATAAATAAGGACTATTTGTGAAAAATAGGTACACAAAAAAACTTTTCGTATTTTTTTATTAAACTTTTTATCACTTAAAGTAAAATTTCCAAAATACGTGTTTTTCAATTTTGTTATTTTTTATGTGTTTGGAAAATATCGAAAACCTTTTCAATAAAATATGTAAAAAATATTTGTTTAAAAGTTGAAATGAATTTTTGATTTTAATTTAAAATTAATTTAAGAAATACATTTTTTGATAAAATGATAAAATTCATGCAGTTTAAAAACAATTTTCAAATGTAAATCACCCCGAAAAAATATGAGACATAGCCTCATAAAAGATTAGAATCAACGAAAATGTTTTTTTCCTAGTGTCACCTAATTAGTCAGTAATTTTCAACTAACGATATCGCGGTAACAATTTTTCCAATTTTCAATGTTTAAAAATTAAATTTACAGCATTTGCTGATATTTTTATTAAACATATTTCAAAAATGTTATAAATTGGTCTAAACTATGAAATTAGGATAATTATCTTTTTTAGACCATTTCAAAAGTACAGCATTTTTATAAAAAAATTAAAAAGCTTCGCAAAGGTTTACTGTTAAAATTGAAAATCGGACCACCTAATTAAGTGAGAAAAAAAAAACATTTTTATAGATTCGAATCATTTGTGAGGCTATGTCTTAGAAATTTTCGATTTTAAATTTTCTGAGAAATTATTATAGAAAATTCTCTGAGCTTTCAAAAATATGTTTTTTACAAGTGATTTATTTTCAACAAGTATTTTTGAAATGCAAAAAAAAATAACGAAAAGAAATCAAAAATTTATACCTGAGCAATTATCTGCGAAATCAGCCGATTTTGACCATTTCAATTTTTATATTTTTTTAAGTTGCCCAAACTTTTAGGGGGCCTACTAAAAAGAAGACATTTTGTGTCATTGGTTCACCCATACAGGTCTTCATACAATTACGTAATTATTCGAAAATCTTTACCATTTGAAGGAATTTTCTGATCAATTTTGTGTCTTCGGAAAAGTTGTAGGTATTAATGAGGACTATTCAGAAAAACGGGTACAAGATTTAAAAAATAATACCAATTTTGAACAGTGTCCATGACTGTCCATTCCAGAAAATATTTTTTTTTTGAAAAGTTGTGAAAATTTAAAATAAAATTGGAATAGAGACATTGAACACAATTTCTAATGCCAATATATCAGCACAAATGGTCCAATTTCTAATGATTAAAAATTTAAATATTTGTAAAATTTTATGAGCTCTTTGAAAAAAAAAATCATTTGAAATGGGCGCAATATTAAAAGTTAGTCTTTATTCCAATTTTTTCAAAATTTGTTTTTTTTTAATAAATTAGAAGATTTAACAATTCAGAGCGATTTGTGGCGCTATAACCACGGCAAATAGTGTCCAGGGCATTTGTGGAAATACAATGTCCCATCTCCGAGGGTCCCGGAGCACCAAAACTTCTTAGCATGGTGGCTTCCAACGATTTATTGCCTATAAAACAGGAACGTGAGTGGGGGATCCCCACGTTTCTTCCTCCCCTGTAGATTCAAAACTGTATTGTTGTTTGAATATTCGTGTTCAAATTCAATCCAGTTCAACGAATCATCTTTGCGGTAAACTTTACGCAGTTGGCCTGGCCGCTTTAACGCTTGTGATGTTTCAAAGCAATTTATTGCATTGGGGCACTGCAATTGTTAATAATGACAAGAGGATGCTAGGCGTTAATCAACCTAAGGCATTTTCCAGGATGCCCTCGAAAGACTGGCTGCGCTAAGGTTAGATTAGATTAGATTAGATTAGATTAGATTAGATTAGATTAGATTAGATTAGATTAGATTAGATTAGATTAGATTAGATTAGATTAGATTAGATTAGATTAGATTAGATTAGATTAGATTAGATTAGATTAGATTAGATTAGATTAGATTAGATTAGATTAGATTAGATTAGATTAGATTAGATTAGATTAGATTAGATTAGATTAGATTAGATTAGATTAGATTAGATTAGATTAGATTAGATTAGATTAGATTAGATTAGATTAGATTAGATTAGATTAGATTAGATTAGATTAGATTAGATTAGATTAGATTAGATTAGATTAGATTAGATTAGAAGATTTCACAATTGTTTCATTTTTAGTAACATTGAAAATTGGATCAGCAATTCAACTGCCAATTTGAATGCTTCAATGTTCTTGGCAAATTTGAATTCATCACATTCCTAGATACGAGAGTTTACAACATGTAAAAAAAATAAAACAGAATCAAGGCGAAAAAATATATTGTTTCTTAAAAAATAAATTTTTAATGGAAATAGAACTGAAATCAATTTGAAATGCGTTTTGCTGCGTTGAAAACAAATTTAGCATGTTTAAGTTTGGTTAAATTGATTTTCTTAAAACCATTGTTTTTCTTATTTGCAACTCTCCCCCTCAACTTTTGTCCAAATCGAGGGACATAAACTAGAACAAATATTGGGATTGTCCTTAAAGTGAAATTGAAAGTTTAATGTTTTCAAAATAAATTTAAGGTTTTATTGAAAAACTAAGGTATTCATTTTGGGTTCTTTTTTTATTTCGAACATTTCCATCAAGTGAATTTTATCAGAACATTTCTTGATTTAAATGAAATTCAATTCACCCTACTGACCCCATTTCATCAAATCAAAATGAATCGAATCCTTTGGCAGTCGGCCTCGTCGTAAAACACGGAGGGAAAACTCACGCAACAAAAGAATCCGTAACAAGGATCGTCGAGTGGTGGTGTTGGTGGTAACTTCGTGTGGAGTGAAAGAGCGTAACGAATTGAGAAAAACAAGGACCTTCTTCGTCGTCGTCCTAGTTTGACGCGTGTGCTAATAGGACAAATACGCAGATCGAATGCCATTCTGTTCTGTCAGTGGGTAAAGGGTGGTTGGGGGTGGCGAAACAAATCATGACAAAAATTGCGTGTGTGTACATGACTTCAAATGTCAACACACGACGGTAGTTGTGGTGCTGGTCCGTTTTGATGAAATGAAACAGAAGCGGGTTTTTGGTCTGATTCACTACTAGTCATTGAAACCTGAAGAGTCCTTACACAGCAATGAGGCAATGTTGGCAAGATTTGGTACAATTTCGGAACCCTTCTCAGTTGAGCCAACACACACTATTTCGAGGCAATACTTTTCCCCTTTTACGGATTGACAGCTGGGTCTTGCCGTCGTCGGGAGACCAGAAATTGACGATATCAAGTGCTTCTCGGTTCTCTCTGATTTGCAGGAAATGATTCGAATCCAATGGGCATAGCAGCAGCCATTTATTTCAATTTATGTGCTGTTGATGGGTTAATGATTTTTATGTTGTTGATGAGGGAAGGTACGATTGTGCTGCGTAGTTTGTTCTGGAGATTGTAGAAAATTTAGTTGAAGGATATTGCGATTTAGAACAGTGAATCGCATTAGCCTTACCGTATATCGAAAATTGTTCTGATCTTGGTTCTGATTATTTTTTCGCAATATAATTGAATAGACTAGCAATTTAAAAAAGAGTTTGGATCAATTTATGCCTTGACTGCTTATAAAAAAATATAACTTCAAGAAAATATAGAAATTATCTGAAATTATACGCTGTTTTTAAAAATTCGTGCAAAATATCAAAAAATAATCATTAGTATTTTTATGTAAAGAAGTATTATTTTTCTAATCACAGTGCTTGGACAGAGAGTAAAATATCGATGCTCCAAAACCATAAAATTGCTTTTAAATAATGTATCCGTGAATAGTATGAGAGAATATGATTTGCATTGAATTTACATTAAAAATCTGCTTTTTCACTTGAAATACCATTTTTATGAAATCACAGCACAAAGTTTTCATATATTTTGAGCGAGTTTCTGAATCATGTTTGCATTTTTGGACACCATTTATATAACACGAATTAGTTTTTTATAAATTTGTTTACGATTGAGCTTAATAAATATATTTGGTTATAATAATTTTCATAACATTAGAGATTAGATTTTTTTTATATATTTAAACCTCTTAGGCCCTTGGTAGCTCTATGGCACTAAAATATTCTAACTTTAAACTGTAATTTCTTGAAAACATTTGAACAATTTAACCAAACTCTTCTTGCACAATCCTCTTTGAGACATTTTATGATATCAATTCAATTTTCATCCATTCCGGTCATAGTAAACAAAAACGTAAAAAAACTCAAATATGATCTTGCGGGAACCATATTTACAATTCATATTACATCAATTTTCGTTGAACATCTTACCAAAATTATAATAGTTTATTTTCATTCAATAAAATCGTAATTTTTGTTGCCCGACAAATAAACAAGATCTATTCCCAGTTGTGAATATTTCCGAAATTAATATTATTTGAAATAATCCTTGACATGAAATTTTAAGATGAACTGATAAGTTCAATAAGAACAATAAATTAAATAAAATGAAATAAAATTGAGTTCTTTAATTGTTTTTTTTTTTTATAAATTTAAAAAACGCGCCAAAAAGTTAAAAAAATGCAGAACTCCGCTTAAATTTCGGGAATTTTTTTTCGGGAAATCCCGGGAATTCCCGGGATTTTTTACCCGGAACTGGAAATTGGACGCTATAATATGAACTTTTCGGAAAGCTATATCTTCATGAAAAATTGTTTCTTTTTAATTCTATTTGGCTTTGAAAGTTAGCGTTTTGAGTCCCCTAAAACATATCAAAATATAAAAAAAATGAATATAAAACTGTGATTTTTGAAAATTTCACATCTGGTGATTTTTTTTCTTATTTCATAAAAATAAGTACTTTTTCAGAGTGTAGAAAAAATCTATGTTGTCTCTACCAATAATTATAACTTTGCTGAAGACACCGTATCGATAAGAAAATCCATTCCTATGGTGCAGACTTTCGAATATTAAATTACCATTTTTGTATGGAGAAATTTAAAAAAAATATATAAATTAAATAACCATTTTTGTATGGACAAATTTAAAAAAAATATAAATCAAATTTCATTAAATCGAACGATTTTTTAAAGAATTGCTAATATTTTGTATCAATAAAAATTCAAACACATAGCTTTTAATAAAAACTCATTCATTTAACTAATTGCTACTAGAATGTTTAATTAAAACAATACTCACTCCTACTTCTCAATCTGTCTGGCCTAGACACACAAAATCGATGCAAATTGGCACGCACATTCCATATTCCGTGACGAACGTGACAGTTTGGACAAAAACGGTCACATCACCAACGTGCTCCCAGTTATATTTGATTTTGTCTCCAATTCTCAATAGTCCCCGCGCTGTGACAACTATTGCTCCACTAGAGACTAATATCATTTAAAATTTAAACGGGGTCGGTTCCAGGTCGATTCAACCAGCGAAGCAAAAACAATTTAACAAAAAAGAAAAGCATATGCTCCGAGAACACTCCCAGCGGTGCGCTTCTTTCCAATTAAAGTAATTATGGTGGTAATCGATATAAATTTTCAACCCCTGCAGAGCGCAATCGATTTTCGTTGTACACACGTGGGACACTTTTCGGTGGTGGTGGTGGTGCTTTGTTTCAATTAAAAATAAAAATTTAATTAATCCAATGAGGATACGTGAACTCTCACGGGGCCTGTTACGGGTTCGGATTGTCAGTTTTCCCTTTTCGCTGTAGGTCGATTGTGTTTTTCCGGAGGGTCGAAGGTTTGTTTGGACGTGTGTGGGAGTGTGTGATCTCGAAGGCCACGTGTACCCGCAAACAACCGCGGTGGGGTGCAAAAGCGATTAATCAGGAGCAATAAAATAGGCTTGGGATGCGTTGAGCAATTTATTTTTCTGTTTATTAAAGTTGAAAATAAAAAATAACATCAAAATAAGAGCATTTCGAAAAGTATTTGCATTACACAATTTCCCGCACCATGTGGGAAGGATACAATTTCACAACTTAAACAGAAGGAAAAACAATCGGACACGTGCCAACGACCAAATCGGATGGGTGTGAGTTTCCTGTTTTAATTCACAACGTTTATTTTTTTTAACCGTCCGCCAATCCAACCACCCACGCGTTCTACAATCGATGCCGCATTGCATATCACAAACGGAAACAATTAATATCAATTGCAGTAGTGACGTGAAAACGACACGTACGTGCAAGTTGGTCCGTCGATGGCAGACGAATGAAATTGAAATTAATTAGGATTTTTCGTGTTTTTCGTCAATCACTTGCAAGAGAAAAAAATCAAACGAATCTCATTTTATCGGTTTTACTTTTTAAATTTCTATTTATTTAGATAAAACTTCTAAAAATTGGTCATGATTGTTGTTGACATAAAATCCATTTATCCGATGTAACAGTCATCAGTCCTCTTCGACTTTTACATGATTTTTAATTTGTCAATAAATCCAGTTGATAGAGATTTGGTAGTTTCCCCAAAATTCGATTTCAATCCTGTGATATTTAATAAAAAACCAAAAAAGCTCCGCGGATTTTTGTCACTTTTCATATGAAAGAAGTTTCAATCTTGTCGTGCTATCTTGTCACTCCCTGAAAATTTAGGTAAGTGCGACAATTGGCCAAAGGGGTCAGGATGTGTTTGACGCACGTACAAGTGAGTCTACCGTAAACATTTGTAATTATAACTCGGGACTCCGACAACCAAATACAACCAAACTTCGGGGTAATGCACAGAATGGTCAACCAAACAAAACGTGTTTTTTATTGTTTACATTGCGTGCTTTGTTTATTCAAGGCCAAACATTAAAACGCGTTTTTCTCGAAACGTCGAAATGGCGGGTGCAACATGATAGCACGACAGCGTCGAATTATAATTGTTTACAGTAGTCGGGCATGTACATGTTTCAAACGCGTTCTGACAAAAATCTCTTTGGCCACTTACAGCAATTTGCAGGGTATGTCGAACGATCAGATTGAAACTTTTTTCATTTCAACAATGCACGGAGTTTTTCTGGATTTTTTTTAAATGTCTCAGGATAGAAAGTTAATTTCGGGATCAATAACGGTCAAAAGGTAAGGCATTACACTGCACAAAATGATGTATTTAAGGGGTTACATACATGTAAATCGACAAAAAGTTAAGAGGTTGGTTTGGGCACACACTTAAACTTTTTTTAAATCTGTTTTAAGGGCATTAAAATCTATATTTTAAACTATTATCAAAATAAATTTGAAGATATTTGGTTGTATCATTGCCGAGATATAGCCATTTTAAGTTAGCAGTTTCAAAAAACGGGTGCCACGATATCTCCACACTGCTTTGACCAAATCGGCTCAAAATTTTGAGGAAAGCCTCATTAAACCGGTCCTGTGTGCATGACGAAGCCCGATTTTCAAAAAGTTTGTTTGAAAAATAGATAAAAATGTTTTTATGAATTTCATATAAAAAATCGCCTGTTTTTGATTTTTATATTTTTTTAAAAAGCAAAATTTCAAAATCAGGCTTCGTCATGCACACGGGATATGTCTTGCAAGTCTTTATCTAAAATTTCAGCCAATATGGTCCATCCCATCTCGAGATATCGTGGCACCCGTAGATCAACTCGGTGTTCAGAGAAAAACGCTATCAAAGTTCGACAGTTCGCTTTGCGCATGGCAACATTTTGAACGTAAATCGTCTCTTACTCAGTTTAATCGTGAAATATCTTCATGAAACTTTCCGGAGTGATTGAAAATCATCTTTTAAGTGGATTTATTAAATTTTCTGAAACATGATTTTTTTTTGATATTCTGCATGTATGTAACTCCTTAACTCAATTTGGTAAAAAATGCACGTGTGACAAGATAGCACGACAACGATGAACTGAGGATTATTGAAATTATTTCTTCAGCTAAGTTTCTTACTCAATTTTTTTTATTGGAACATGTACAATAGGTTGTAAGCAATTTAAAATGCATTGTATAATATTTATCTTTTGAATCTTTTGAATACTTTTGTTTTCTTCAAAGTTAGGCAAAAGCCGAGGGACAAAAACACTAAATAAAATGTGTACCAGCATTATACAAAAGAAAACAAGTTTACTTAAAAATGCGCTTACTTCATCACTAAAAATTCTTATTTATAACTCAATATAATGCCCAAAGAAACCAAATCGACTGAAAAAAAAATATCAAGATTTTGCTAAATTCAGCATCTTTATATGAAAGTTTAATTCAAAAACGTAAAATGGTCTTATATATGTCAGGAAATTTCATGGCCCTAATTATTAGACAGAATATATTTTAAATTATTTTCGGTAAAAACCAGCAAATCAAATTTATTTCCTAAAATCCTTCTAAACGTTTCAACCGAATTGTTCACGCAAATGAAAGAGTTTATTTAGTTGGAATTTCAAGGAAAAAAGTTTGCAGACTGAAAAATCGAGCCTTACCTTTGAAAAGGATTTGACAACATTTAGACCAAAGAGCCCATACCTGGAAATATTTGTTTACCGGATTCTCCGGAAAACTTCGCATAATGTACTCAAAAATGGGAAAAAAGTAGGTTTACTGAAAAACGTACATTTCTCTATTTTTTTCTTTTATATTTATATTATTTTATTATATTTATATTTTTATTTATATCTATAAAGCTGCAATTCGGAATCCTGCTAATGAATTTCTTCTATTTTTGTTGAGTCAAATTTTGCAGGAAATCTGATATATATTTTTTTAAGAAATCGGTAAAAACGGCTTTTGATGTTTCATTTATCCTTTTCATATGTTAGGCATGATATTTTAGTAGACCCACCTTCACGTGTACATATCGGCTCAGAATCATGTTCTGAGCTAATGTCTGTGTGGTTGTGTGTAGGTGAGTGGACAACAAAATTGTCACTCGATTATCTCCTGACTGGATAAACGGATTTTGACCGTATTAGTCTTATTCGATCCGTCTTACGGTCCCATAGGCTTCTTTTTAAAATCAGAAAGTTTAGTTAGGTACTTAAAAAGTAATGCTAAAAAACGATTTTGGCGTATGTCCGGAAGATTGTAAAAAGGATCGAAGCAATCTGTGCCTGTGGTCAGATACGTTTTTTGTTTGCTGTCATTTTGACCTCTGATTTTTTTTTAAATTTTCTTTAAAATGTGCAAAATTAGTTAAAATAACAGAACTTCGTTACTGTTTCGAGTGCCAAACACTAACAGCGGAACTGGTGGAAGTGCATTGAAAGTTATTTTTGTGGGACATTAGAAAATCGACTTTCACGGCTACGGTTGCAAAAAAAAAGTCGAAAACAACAGTTGCGAAGCGCTCTTTACCTCAAGCGTTCCTGTGAGTCCAGTTCCTACCTATTGGAAGTAGGTGTGCCCACTTCAAAGTCATGTGACGCTTGCTGTTAGCGTGCGATATCAAGTCCGCAATGAATGAAAGTGAAGGTTCGACTGGGGGGGTATGCTTATTAATTTCTCGTCGCTACATACCCTCAGTGACGTGATGGGAGCAAGGGCGTCTATGCAAAGTGCTACAAATTTCCGGCGCTTGGAGAGGGAAGAGGGAAACCATTTTGATCTATGCGCCGGTATTTGTAGCATCAAAATTCGTGCAAAAAAACTTATGCACGTGGGTGTACAGATTACGGAGTAAAAGATGATCGAATTTGTCACCTAGCGCTCACATGTGTTTCGGGACCAATTTGCGGGTATGGGGATCATACATACATACATACATATGTTCGGAAGATTTTAAAAAGGATGGTTTTTGCAAGAAAATATTTTCAGAAAGGTATTGAAAAGACCTTTCAAATGAGCCCAACACATTGGAGATCTGACAGCCCTATTTAAAGTTATTAGCACTTAATTGTTATTTATACACTTTTTGGAGGCCGGATTTCAGATAATGTGATAGAAATATTGTCTGAATCTTCCATGCGAACTATCGTTGGATAGGTTTTTTCATCAGACCTTGCCGATGAGCCAGAAATATTGAAGATTTCAAACCCTATCAAAAGAAATGAGTAATAAAATTGATTTGTTAAAGATGTTATGGGGGAATATTGCTTTTTTTACTGAATGTATTGACTTTATGAATGTGAGGAAGGCACCAACCACCTAAAGGTGGATTAAGTAACATTTTTCTTCAAAGACAATTTTTGGATCCATTCGAACCTGACTACGACTACCTTAATGACCAAATAAAAAAAAAAATGTGCAATTTTTTGATTCATGGAACCTTCTGGCCAATTCTGGGCAGTGAAAAAAAATGCTGTTTGCATCTATCTAGGTATTTGACTTATAATCTAACAGACTGATCGAAAATGGACAGTGATGAAAGAAAATCTGTTGTGAATTTGAAAATGAGATTTAGGATGGAGCAAAAAAAAAAAAATATGGAGAATTTTTTATTATATACCATGTTAAATGTTTCCACTCATTACATTGAAAAAAATTAAATGCGAATAAAGCCTTTTTTCATTTTATGTTTCCCATAAAAGTTTCCATACAATTTTACAACTGGGAAATAAGCTGTAACTTGAAAAGAAAGTTTCTAATCGAATTAAAGTATTTGGCAAAACTTACCTATTCAGCCTTTGCAGGCCTGATTTTTTTGAAAATATATTTTTTTAGGTTAATGATGTTAAAATGATTCTGGGGAGTGGAATTCTGGAGAATGGGATAGAACCGCTGTTGAGCAAACCATTTGATGTGTTGAAAAAAATATTTTTTTTTCTTCGCCCAATCATCCCTCCCGAAACGTTTTCACGGCCACTTCCAATGACATTGAAATCGAAACGCGTGACAACAACCTAACGGAACAAAGGGATCCCCAGCAGCGGATGAATCCGTTGATAACCGACCATTAGTTGGTGACCTGCTGACGACATCTGCAGCGGAATTCAAGACCAACACGTCCATAAAGCCCAGCACGAATCTAGTTCAAGGTCAGCTCGAAAATCACTACTTTTTCGACTGCACCTTCGCATAATCTTCCTTGTCTTCTTTCTTCTCCACGGTGATTAACTGCTTCGTTGGATTCAACTGGTGGTGCAGCATCATCATCATCATCAACACCAGCAGATCACCTTAAGAGACTAAAAAAATCTTCCAAACCGGTTGGATGACCGCTTTTTTTGGCTAAATAACGCCACAAAAACACGAAACTCCTACAACGACCACCGGTTGACCTGTGCCGCGATATTATAGATCAACGGTTAATGTGTCAGCGAGGATCGTCGTTGGTTTTTGGGGTAACCTCGCGTCACGTCACTGCCAGAGGCGTATTAAGGGGTGCAATTAGAACCTGTCATACATTATGTTTAGTTCTTCAAATGGTTTAACATTGGCATTTTTTCTACAAGTTAAGTTTAATTATCTTTTTGAGTTTAATTTTATTTATTTCACAAAATAAATTGTCAATATTCTATCATTTCAGGGAAAGTTGCTGTATCCAAAAATTCCACCTCTGTCTACGACCGTTCAAAATAGTGGGATCGTTCAAAATATCAGCCTTCTTTTTTTCACAATTCACGGGGTGTGCACGAAGGTTACATCACACGCAACGCAGCATCCAAATCCATGGTCGCATAAACTAATTTGAATACACGCTCCATGTCTTGAACGTGAACTCCCTCCGATACCTCGTCAACCTCACCGTTTGGACAGATCTTCGGAAGATTCTTCTTCTGCTGCTCTATCGATGGTAGGGGTGGACCTGAACCTAACGGTGATATAAATACCGAATGCAGTGCGAAAGTTAGATTCAGTACTGTGCAGAGTGTGTCCTCCGAAGAGCTACCAAAAGTTTAAAGCAACCACCCTTTTTCAAAAATGAAATTCGCCATCGCATTTGCCGCCATCCTGGCCGTGGCTCTGGCCGCCCCTCCTCACGAGGAACGTGATGCCCACATCACCAAGTACGAGAACGACAACCTGGGCGTCGATGGATACCGATTTGTGTAAGTAATTTTAGGAAGATCCTCAAGAAAACGATATCTAAATCAACGTTCACCATCAAACAGGTATGACACCAGCAACCGCATTCAGCGTCAGGAGGAGGCCCAGCTGAAGAACTTTGGTGACGATGTGAGTGCGCTGGTCGTCCGAGGATCGTACTCGTACACCGGAGATGACGGCCAGGTGTACACCGTCAACTACATCGCCGACGAGAACGGATTCCAGCCGGAGGCCGCCCACATCCCACGGGTTTAGAGGAGCTTAGTATTGTGGCAGGACACGACACGACCTAGTCATTTGAGTGTTTGTGTTTTAGTCGGAGAAGAGTTTTAGTGTGATTGAAGCCTCGTTAAGGGGTGATAATGTGTTCTAAATATAGTGTTATTTTGAATAGTACAAACAAACATTGCATATAGTTTATTTTTGTTTGCTTTTGGAAACATTTGTTTTAATTGTAACAAAAAGCTGAAATCCGTGGCAGAAAAACCACTGCTCCTAAACCAAGGCACATAGATTAAATATGGTAAGGCGGGGTTATCAGCTGTTGAAAATTAGTAGCACAAAATGCTGATTTTAAAGATGATCTTCAGAAAAGTGAAAATTTTACCATTTTACGTGAAAATTTCACCGGACTTTTTTTCTGTGGGGTTATTTAGCATGCCAAATGAGATAGAATTTATCTTTCAGAACATTAAAAAAGGTGCAGGTGGTTATGTTACACATGACCAGTATGACAAAGAACTTAGCAGAAAAGCTTTTAAAATTACGCAATTTTGTTGAACTATGCGTCAGATAAAATCAAAACATTAATGGATTTATATTTTCGTTTAATTTCTCTTTAAGCTCCGTATTAAAAAAACCATGATATCTCTATAATTCGATGTTTGTCCCCCAATCGGAACAATCGTGAGGTAGCGGACTCTCCAGATTGTTGCCACCTTTGACGAAATGGCCAGTATTGTAAACCATGAGTTGTGATACCCATAATGCCAAAACTCGTTGGTTCAAAAGATGTCTTCCCGGGAAAACTTTCCTTTAGGGCACCGGCCACTGCAGCTTTTGGCCAACTTTTTCTAAATGGCCATTTTCATTACCAATATCAAAAACCATGAAATTTGATACCAATATTGCCCAAAACCGTATGGTTCGGTAAATGTCCTCCCGGGAGAACCTCCCTGAGGGCACCGGCCACTCCATGTTGTGGCCAATACTGTCAAAATGGCCATTTTCATCACCAGTATCAAAGTCCAAGAAGTTTGATACCCATGTTGTCCAGTCTCGTATGGCCTTCCATCGGAACATCCCTGAGGAATCTGGCCACTCCGGGTCTTGTGGCCAGAATATTCCGGTGCCAGGTTGTTGTTTACTCCTCGGCGTCCAACGATAGAATGATTTCCCAGGATTGACGGAGCGGGGTTATATTGGCTTAGAATGGAGACGGATGTCCCGCCCCTTTGCGCCTGTTATCCCATTCCTACGTCATTCGCTTTTTGATGTACTGGTAGGAATGGGAAGTCGTAAAGGCAGCATTTTTGCCAACGATTTTCATTCCATCGTCATCGTTCGAACCGACAACATCGTAGCAGCAGCAGCGGAAAAAAATCAACGACTGGAGGAAATCAAGAGCAAGCTCCGAGAAGAAGAAACACGCCAGCGTGTGCGTGAAATTGCTGCCAAAACGACGTCGAAGGAGAAAAACAAGGCCTACTTGGATGGACGCTCGAGAAGATGGCCACAAGAATCAACTTCTGCTGCAATTTAACAAAATGGCGCTTTTCAGTGCCAACGAAAAATTCACGAAAGAGTTATTGTTTCAAATGATTCATGCACTGCTTTTGATGCATTTTTAAAGCTTTTGACGCTTGGCGTTTAAATTAATTTAAATATTTCCCCCAAAATTTTCATTTTAAAAAAAATTAACGAATATTAACAATTTTCGCTTGCAAGTGTCAACGGTCAATCGATCGCAGTTGGCCTTGAACAAGCAAGCGCGTGCTTTGACCCACGCAAAAAATCTTTCCGCTCTCTGATTGGCTGTTTTGTTTTGCCGTGGAGTCGTGAAGGCAGCATTTTTGCCAACGATTTTCATTCCATCGTCATCGTTCGAACCGACAACATCGTAGCAGCAGCAGCGGAAAAAAATCAACGACTGGAGGAAATCAAGAGCAAGCTCCGAGAAGAAGAAACACGCCATCGTGTGCGTGAAATTGCTGCCAAAACGACGTCGAAGGAGAAAAACAAGGCCTACTTGGATGGACGCTCGAGAAGATGGCCACAAGAATCAACTTCTGCTGCAATTTAACAAAATGGCGCTTTTCAGTGCCAACGAAAAATTCACGAAAGAGTTATTGTTTCAAATGATTCATGCACTGCTTTTGGTGAATTTTTAAAGCTTTTGACGCTTGGCGTTTAAATTAATTTAAATATTTCCCCCAAAATTTTCATTTTAAAAAAAAATTACGAATATTAACAATTTTCGCTTGCAAGTGTCAACGGTCTACGATCGCAGTTGGCCTTGAACAAGCAAGCGCGTGCTTTGACCCACGCAAAAAATCTTTCCGCTCTCTGATTGGCTGTTTTGTTTTGCCGTGGAGTCGTGAAGGCAGCATTTTTGCCAACGATTTTCATTCCATCGTCATCGTTCGAACCGACAACATCGTAGCAGCAGCAGCGGAAAAAAATCAACGACTGGAGGAAATCAAGAGCAAGCTCCGAGAAAAAGAAACACGCCAGCGTGTGCGTGAAATTGCTGCCAAAACGACGTCGAAGAAGAAAAACAAGGCCTACTTGGATGGACGCTCGAGAAGATGGCCACAAGAATCAACTTCTGCTGCAATTTAACAAAATGACGCTTTTCAGCGCCAACGAAAAATTCACGAAAGAGTTATTGTTTCAAATGATTCATGCACTGCTTTTGGTGAATTTTTAAAGCTTTTGACGCTTGGCGTTTAAATTAATTTAAATATTTCCCCCAAAATTTTCATTTTAAAAAAAAATTACGAATATTAACAATTTTCGCTTGCAAGTGTCAACGGTCTACGATCGCAGTTGGCCTTGAACAAGCAAGCGCGTGCTTTGACCCACGCAAAAAATCTTTCCGCTCTCTGATTGGCTGTTTTGTTTTGCCGTGGAGTCGTGAAGGCAGCATTTTTGCCAACGATTTTCATTCCATCGTCATCGTTCGAACCGACAACATCGTAGCAGCAGCAGCGGAAAAAAATCAACGACTGGAGGAAATCAAGAGCAAGCTCCGAGAAGAAGAAACACGCCAGCGTGTGCGTGAAATTGCTGCCAAAACGACGTCGAAGAAGAAAAACAAGGCCTACTTGGATGGACGCTCGAGAAGATGGCCACAAGAATCAACTTCTGCTGCAATTTAACAAAATGACGCTTTTCAGCGCCAACGAAAAATTCACGAAAGAGTTATTGTTTCAAATGATTCATGCACTGCTTTTGATGCATTTTTAAAGCTTTTGACGCTTGGCGTTTAAATTAATTTAAATATTTCCCCCAAAATTTTCATTTTAAAAAAAATTAACGAATATTAACAATTTTCGCTTGCAAGTGTCAACGGTCAATCGATCGCAGTTGGCCTTGAACAAGCAAGCGCGTGCTTTGACCCACGCAAAAAATCTTTCCGCTCTCTGATTGGCTGTTTTGTTTTGCCGTGGAGTCGTGAAGGCAGCATTTTTGCCAACGATTTTCATTCCATCGTCATCGTTCGAACCGACAACATCGTAGCAGCAGCAGCGGAAAAAAATCAACGACTGGAGGAAATCAAGAGCAAGCTCCGAGAAGAAGAAACACGCCATCGTGTGCGTGAAATTGCTGCCAAAACGACGTCGAAGGAGAAAAACAAGGCCTACTTGGATGGACGCTCGAGAAGATGGCCACAAGAATCAACTTCTGCTGCAATTTAACAAAATGGCGCTTTTCAGTGCCAACGAAAAATTCACGAAAGAGTTATTGTTTCAAATGATTCATGCACTGCTTTTGGTGAATTTTTAAAGCTTTTGACGCTTGGCGTTTAAATTAATTTAAATATTTCCCCCAAAATTTTCATTTTAAAAAAAAATTACGAATATTAACAATTTTCGCTTGCAAGTGTCAACGGTCTACGATCGCAGTTGGCCTTGAACAAGCAAGCGCGTGCTTTGACCCACGCAAAAAATCTTTCCGCTCTCTGATTGGCTGTTTTGTTTTGCCGTGGAGTCGTGAAGGCAGCATTTTTGCCAACGATTTTCATTCCATCGTCATCGTTCGAACCGACAACATCGTAGCAGCAGCAGCGGAAAAAAATCAACGACTGGAGGAAATCAAGAGCAAGCTCCGAGAAAAAGAAACACGCCAGCGTGTGCGTGAAATTGCTGCCAAAACGACGTCGAAGAAGAAAAACAAGGCCTACTTGGATGGACGCTCGAGAAGATGGCCACAAGAATCAACTTCTGCTGCAATTTAACAAAATGACGCTTTTCAGCGCCAACGAAAAATTCACGAAAGAGTTATTGTTTCAAATGATTCATGCACTGCTTTTGATGCATTTTTAAAGCTTTTGACGCTTGGCGTTTAAATTAATTTAAATATTTCCCCCAAAATTTTCATTTTAAAAAAAATTAACGAATATTAACAATTTTCGCTTGCAAGTGTCAACGGTCAATCGATCGCAGTTGGCCTTGAACAAGCAAGCGCGTGCTTTGACCCACGCAAAAATCTTTCCGCTCTCTGATTGGCTGTTTTGTTTTGCCGTGGAGTCGTGAAGGCAGCATTTTTGCCAACGATTTTCATTCCATCGTCATCGTTCGAACCGACAACATCGTAGCAGCAGCAGCGGAAAAAAATCAACGACTGGAGGAAATCAAGAGCAAGCTCCGAGAAGAAGAAACACGCCAGCGTGTGCGTGAAATTGCTGCCAAAACGACGTCGAAGGAGAAAAACAAGGCCTACTTGGATGGACGCTCGAGAAGATGGCCACAAGAATCAACTTCTGCTGCAATTTAACAAAATGACGCTTTTCAGCGCCAACGAAAAATTCACGAAAGAGTTATTGTTTCAAATGATTCATGCACTGCTTTTGATGCATTTTTAAAGCTTTTGACGCTTGGCGTTTAAATTAATTTAAATATTTCCCCCAAAATTTTCATTTTAAAAAAAATTAACGAATATTAACAATTTTCGCTTGCAAGTGTCAACGGTCAATCGATCGCAGTTGGCCTTGAACAAGCAAGCGCGTGCTTTGACCCACGCAAAAATCTTTCCGCTCTCTGATTGGCTGTTTTGTTTAGCCGTGGAGTCGTGAAGGCAGCATTTTTGCCAATGATTTTCATTCCATCGTCATCGTCAACGATCGCAGTTGAGCCTTGAACAATTACTCAAAATCATATGGTTCGGTAAATGTCCTCCCGGGAGAACCTCCCTGAGGGCACCGGCCACTCCAGGTTGTGGCCAATACTGTCGAAATGGTATTTTTCATTACTAGTATTTAAAAACATGAATTTTGATACCCATATTGCCAAAAATCGTATGGTTCGGTATATGTCCTCCCGAGAGAACCTCCCTGAGGGCAGCGGCCACTCCAGGTTGTGGCCAATACTGTCAAAATGGTCATTTTCATTACCAGTATTGAAAAACATGAATTTTGATACCAATATTGCCCAAAATCGTATGGTTCGGTAAATGTCCTCCCGGGAGAACCTCCCTGAGGGCACCGGCCACTCCAGGTTGTGGCCAATACTGTCAAAATGGTCATTTTCATTACCAGTATTGAAAAACATGAATTTTGATACCAATATTGCCCAAAATCGTATGGTTCGGTAAATGTCCTCCCGGGAGAACCTCCCTGAGGGCACCGGCCACTCCAGGTTGTGGCCAATACTGTCAAAATGGCCATTTTCATTACCAGTATTGAAAACCAAGAAGTTTGATACCCATATTGCCCAAAATCGTATGGTTCGGTAAATGTCCTCCCGGGAGAACTTCCCTGAGGGCACCGGCCACTCCAGGTTATGGCCAATACTGTCAAAATGGCCATTTTCATTACCAGTATTGAAAACCAAGAAGTTTGATACCCATATTGCCCAAAATCGTATGGTTCGGTAAATGTCCTCCCGGGAGAATCTCCCTGAGGGCACCGGCCACTCCAGGTTGTTGCCAATACTGTCAAAATGGCCATTTTCTTCACCAGTATCAAAATCCAAGAAGTTTGATACCCATATTGTCCCGTCTCGTATGGCCTTCCATCGGAACACCCCTGAGGGTTCTGGCCACTCCGTGTCTTGTGACCAGAATATTTCGGCTGGCCTGCCTCCGCTTGGGCTGCTCCTTGCTCCAGGCCAGCTGCTTTTCGGCCAACTGCTTCTGGACTTCCAGGCCATCTGCTTCCAGGTCCAGGTTGTTGTTCACTCCTCGGCGTCCAGCGATAGAATGATTTTCTTGGGCTGATCGAGCGGGGTTTATATTGGCTCGAAATGGTGACGGATGCCCCACCTTTTTGTGCCGGTTATCCCAAACCTCATCATTCGCTTTTTGTTTCAACTGTGTGGAAAATTCCACGCAACAGTGTCTTGTTGCGTTGCAGACCCCTTCCCCAGTACCAAGCATGCAACATTTTCGTAACGCGCGACATTTTTCGTTTTTCTGGATTGACACCTCACCAGAATAGAGCCCTTAGGACAAAGTTCTTTGTCAAAACTGCAATTAAAACAAAATTTAATCCATATTAAATTAAAATTAAAGTTGCCCCTAAAATGGTAAAATTGTCACTTTTATGAAAATCTTCATAACAAATTCGCATTTCGTCCTAACTTTTTTAAAGCTTGAAACTCCGCCTTAACTTATCTAATCTATATATTTGTTCTAAACAACTAAATTCTCCAACTCCAAAAGAAGGGGAATTTCCATACAAATCTTACCTTTTTCTCGAGCTTGGAAGTTCAGGAGTAAATATTGACACAATTTGATTGATCCTTCACAATATTATGATACATTTGTATTGTTTATTGATCTAAAAATTCATGAAGAGACAAACTGTTACACTTTGGCCTAAATAATTCAAGTCGTTTTTTTTTTGTTTCGCCATTAGGGTGACCCAAAAAACACTATTTTTAACAATATTTTCTAAAACCACCATTTTCAAAAAATATAACTTCGCTCCATTTTAACCGATTTTACCACTCTCGGACGCAAATGAAAAGTGATAAGTTTGACTTTCAAGAAAAAATATTTTGGAGTTTCCAAAATCATTTGAAAAAGTCGCTTAGAGCTTAGAGCCTATGTCAGAAAATATTTTTTATTTATTTTTAAAATCTCATCACCGTTTCAGGCTGCAAATTATTGAAAAACACCTCTTTTTTCGCATGTTCAAAAATGGAAGGGGTCGTACCGCCCCTCCGTCACGAGATATCAAAAACGGACCTCGGATTCGTGATCAGGGACAAAAGTTACCCCTTAGGACAAAGTTTCACGCAAATCGAAGAGGGGTCGGGGCAACTTTTCCCGATTGCGTGTGAGTTGGTAGAGAATTACCCTTATCTAAATTTTGATTGTCGAGCTCAATTGCCATTATGTATAGACATCATTTTTTGTAATTGTCTGCTCTATAAATTTGTTAATATAATAACACTCTACAAGGGTTACTTTTGTGCAAAGTGACAAAAAACTCAAAATCTTCAAATGAAAAACCTTGATCCAAATGAAAAAAAAAGTGAACAAATTGGGTTTTTGTAGATTCAAAAAGTATACTAAATTTCTTATAAAATGAAACGTTCAAAAATTTTGTACAGTTAAGTAACCGGGAACCGTGGTGTAGGGGTAAGCGTGATTGCCTCTCACCCAGTCGGCCTGGGTTCGATCCCAGACGGACCCGGTGGCATTTTTCGAGACGAGATTTGTCTGATCACGCCTTCCGTCGGACGGGAAGTAAATGTTGGCCCCGGACTAACCTGAAAAGGTTAGGTCGTTAGCTCAATCCAGGTGTAGGAGTCGTCTCCCTGGGTCCTGCCTCGGTGGAGTCGCTGGTAGGCAGTTGGACTAACAATCCAAAGGTCGTCAGTTCGAATCCCGGGGTGGATGGAAGCTAAGGTGTAAAAAGAGGTTTGCAATTGCAGAAGAACATTTTTCCTCATTTCATTGTTTAGACCAAATTTTCAAAAACCACAAATAAAAAAATCTTATTGTTCGGTCTACAGTACTGCCTTTGCGTTCTCGATTGCGAGATTCCTACTCGAAACTAGGCGTCCGAAGGCTTGATTGTTGAGGCAATTGCAAACCTCTTTTTAGACCTAAGCTTCTATCCTCCTCGGGATTCGAACTAACGACCATTGGATTGTGAGTCCAAACCTCTAGGTTACACAGAAAAAAATATGTGAATTTACTCGACACGGAAAAAAATAAATTACATGTAAACTCAGTTGATATAAACGTGAAATTCGACGTAAACGGTTGAATCACACGTAAAATCATATTTTTACGTATGATTTGTTGCAAATTTACATCAAATTGCATTTAAATTTAAATGTTTAATGACGTACAAAAGTGTTACACCATAAATGATGTAGCATTCAGAAATAGGTTTTTGTGTGTAGACAGGGGCCAACATTTTCTTCTCCGTCCGACAAAACAAAACAAAAGTGTTTTCAAAATCAATTATCAATAATTATCAAAATTGTTACACATTTTTGATTCAATTTGGCTGCACCTAGTTATTGGTTGACCGAGCCACGTAGCCCAGTGATAACGCTTCCGCGGTAGATCGAGGCTGGACCTTATAACAACTCCTTAGGAAAGACGACCTATTAAATGTTAACATTAAGTTAAGAAATTGCTACTGAACCCGCTTTCAAAATGTGGCCACAATGCACTTCATGGATCACGGGAAAAATTCACTTTGCTTAGTTATTGGTTGCTTTCAATGACATTTCTTTCCATAACATCCCCTGGGCTCAATTTCCCAAAACAACACACCACAGTTTGATTACTAGAACTAAACCTTTATTTACAGCACCTGTGCACTATTCACAACCTGCCTTTCTGCCTACTGCTATACACCTGAGCGTGGTGCACTGCAACCATTTTTCGACTGTTTAGGCACGTGGGATGTGGGCGGCCTCCGGCTGGAAACCGTTCTCGTCAGCGATGTAGTTGACGGTGTAGACCTGTCCGTCGGCACCGGTGTACGAGTACGATCCGCGCACTACGATGGCCGCAACGTCATCACCAAAGGTCCGCAGCTCAGCCTGTTCCTTGCCGGCGATTCCGTTGCTCGTCTCGTACGCCACGTTGTACCCGTCGATGCCCTTGTGGTCGTTCTCGTACTTGGTCACCTGGGCGTCCCGTTCGTCGGCGGGGGCGGCCAGGGCCACGGCAACGATGGCGGCGAATGCGATCAGGAATTTCATCTTGACGGGTGTTTTGAAGGTTGAAGACTTCTGAGAGGATTGTTAGAAACTTGTGGTTTGAACACTGTTCGACAGCTGACTGATAGCGAGATAGTGAATCGGGGCGCCTTTTTATATCACTCCCGTGCTGGTGTCATCTTCTTCACACTCTTCAACGCAGATGATCTGCTGATCGGTCGATTAGACATTCAAAGTGTCTCCTTCACCAAGGTAAATTGTCGCGGTGGCGGCGGCGACGGCCGGCATGTCGCAGCCACTGAAACCACAGGTAGCGTTGCCGTGGGCACTGTGGAAGGTTTGGTAAATCTTTTGTTTTCTTATTTGTTATCTTTTTTCATGAATTTTGAGGTTATTACAAATTTTTGTTTCACTTCATTAATAATCGTCTTTTAATTATCATTTTATTTGAAAACCATCAATTGCATAAAAAAATGAATTTAGGATGTTTTAAATATTTTTCAAAGTCTATGTTGCCCCCTTCAAAAGCGGCCCGATAAATAAGAGAGCAAACAACATATTTTTTCAAAAAGCTTTAAAATTTTAATGGAAATAGAAGCCTAATCAACCGAATACTACATAAAATGAACTTTCCTGCGTAGGTTATCATATATGATATGTTTGGGCTCGATCAAAACTATTTGGAATTTTGTGTAATTCAAATGTGAATTACAGCAATAATTTTTTTTTCGTTAATACTTAGATATTTTGAAAACTAATGATTACAAAACAACTGGGCTGGTGTAAAAAGCATTTAATGACACTTCTCCCACTCGACTTTGGTCAGATAATATTTTTTTCCCAAAAAAACTTTCCCAACTTTCAAAAATTGTATATACATTAAACAAACTTGTATCTTTAAACCCGGATCTGTTATTTCAGAATCAGTGGCAGGCCGCAAAGAAGCATAAGGTGGCGTTGCAATTGTAAACATATATTTTGGGTTTAAGAAAGGTTGATAGCACCAAAAAAATGTTGATTGTGACTGAATTAAATTTTATTGTGATTGTTTCTGTTAACTTCAACTAACAGTTTTTATTATTTTTGCTTCTCAGAAGGCCGCAAAAAATTGAAAGATTAAGTGTAGAGGGCAAACAATTGCCTGCCCTTCGAATTTCTTTAAAAAAAAATCAAATTATTGTTTGCTCCCTGTTTTTGTGAGACATTTCTTATCTTTGAAAATTATTTATCTGGCATTATAAAAAAAAAAAAATTTCTGATAAATATCTGTCATTTATTTTTGCAGCGTTATCAAAGTTTTACAGATTTTTCAAATTATTCAAAAACATATACTTCACTTTTAAGTGAATTTAGCAAAACCATTTTCACATCTGAATTGAGTGCTTTTTGTACATTTGTAGAGAACAATTCTGGAGTTTTTCAATAGTTCGAAAAACAAATATAAAAAAAACAAAGCAAGGTTTCTGATGTTTTCACTGAAGAAGAAAAATGCGTAATAAACTCAATTCGCACTCTAAAATTTTGTTATTCTATAACAGTAGTGGAAAAATGTTCAAAATTCAATCAATTAACCATCACAACAAAACAACATTTGAAAAAAAATCAGTTTTAAGCTGAACTTTTATCAATTTCATTATCCAACTATTCCAAATTTAAAAAAAAATCATCAAATTCAGCTTTTATTTCATTCTATCGATTTGTTTAGCAGTTGAAACATCAATAAAATGTATCAAAATAAAAATTATGGTAAAAAATGGTATTTGGTCAGAAAGGATAAGGAGAACTCTGGAAAAAAAGTAAGTTCACTTAACAAAAAAATCTAAAATGCTCAAAAATACCATTTATGAAAATTGTTATTATCAGATATGATTTTGGTGACAAAAAACCACATTTCAAGCACAGAGATGAAACATTATTTGCCTTAGTTATGAATGTTTGCAAAAAAATCAAAGATCTCAAAATCATGGTTGAATTTTGTTTGAATTGTTTTACCGGTGTAAAATCTGATTTTCAATAAAATAGAATTCCACAAACAAATTTACAGTGCACCGTTTAAAAAGTTCAGGAATATTTCAGGCTGATAAAAAAATGTTCATCTCTTTTTTTTTTTTTAAATCATTTATCATTCATGAACACATTTTTTGTGATGAAAATATTTTTTTGTTTGTTTCAAAAACGTTCATGATATGAGCAATTCTCTACAAAACCGGCCGATTTCGACCATTTTTATTTTTTGTATTTTTTTATTTGGCTCAAACTTTGTGGGGGCCTTCCCTATGACCAAAGAAGCCATTTTGCATCATTAGTTTGTCCATATAAATTTCCATACAAATTTGGCAGCTGTTCATACAAAAATGGTACGTAAATATTCGAAAATCTGTAACTTTTGAAGGAATTTTTTGATCAATTTGGTGTCTTCGGCAAAGTTGTAGGTATTGTTAAGGACTATTTAGAAAAAAATAGGTACACGGAAAAAAAAATTCCCGATTTTTTTATTAACTTTTTTTTCACAAAAACTCAAATTCCCAAAATACGTATTTTTTGATTTTCGAGATTTTTTGATATGTTTTAGGGGACAAAAATCCGCAACTTTTGAGCTATAGAGAAACATGGTCAAAAAATCTGCCGCCGAGTTATGATTTTTTGAAAAACTGGTGATTTTTGGAAAAAATCGAAATTTCATACATAAAATTTTTTTGACCTCATTTTTTTATGCAAAATTGAATTTGCAATCGAAAATTACTTTACAGATTTTTTGATAAAGGGCCCCGTTTTCAAGATATAGCCACCGAAAGTTTGATTTCAGCGAAATATTTGCAGTTTTTCGATTTTTAAAAATAGTGACCATGAGTGACCATTTCTAAAAATATTTTTTTTTGAAAAGTTCAGAAAATTTGCTATAAAATTGTCTAAGAGACACCGAAGATTGGACCTCTGGTTGTTGAGATACAGCGGCTTAAAGAAAAAGAAACACGAAAATTGAAGTTTTTTAAGTCTCACCCAAACAGCCCACGATTTTCTGATGACGATATCTCAGCAACTAATGGTTCAATTTTCAATGTTAATACATGAAACATTCGTGAAATTTTCCGATCTTTTCGAAAAAAATATTTTGAAAAAAAATAAATCAAGACTAACATTTTAAAAGGGCCAAACATTGAATATTATGCCCATTTGAAATGTTAGTCTTGATTTAAAAATTTTCAAAATATTTTTTTCGAAATGATCGGAAAATTTCACGAATGTTTCATGTAATAACATTGAAAATTGAACCATTAATTGCTGAGATATCGTCATTAGAAAATCGTGGGCTGTTTGGGTGAGACTTAGAAAACTTCAATTTTCGTGTTTCTTTTTCTTTAAGCCGCTGTATCTCAACAACCAGAGGTCCAATCTTCGGTGTCTCTTAGACAATTTTATAGCAAATTTTCTGAACTTTTCAAAAAAAAAAAAATTTAGAAATGGTCGCTCATGGTCACTATTTTTAAAAATCGAAAAACTGCAAATATTTCGCTGAAATCAAACTTTCGGTGGCTATATCTTGAAAACGGGGCCCTTTATCAAAAAATCTGTAAAGTAATTTTCGATTGCAAATTCAATTTTGCATAAAAAAATGAGGTCAAAAAAATTTTATGTATGAAATTTCGATTTTTTCCAAAAATCACCAGTTTTTCAAAAAATCATAACTCGGCGGCAGATTTTTTGACCATGTTTCTCTATAGCTCAAAAGTTGCGGATTTTTGTCCCCTAAAACATATCAAAAAATCTCGAAAATCAAAAAATACATATTTTGGGAATTTGAGTTTTTGTGAAAAAAAAGTTAATAAAAAAATCGGGAAATTTTTTTTTCCGTGTACCTATTTTTTTAAAAATAGTCCTTAACAATACCTACAACTTTGCCGAAGACACCAAATTGATCAAAAAATTCCTTCAAAAGTTACAGATTTTCGAATATTTACGTACCATTTTTGTATGAACAGCTGCCAAATTTGTATGGAAATTTATATGGACAAACTAATGATGCAAAATGGCTTCTTTGGTCATAGGGAAGGCCCCCAAAAAGTTTGAGCCAAATCAAAAAATACAAATAAAATCCATTTCCGGTTTTGGTAGAGAATTGCTCATGACCAATTTTTGGTGAGATACATCACTGAAAGAAAATTAAATTGGAAAAATTAATTTCGTAATTTCGCTTTGAGAAAGTCTATTGTTACTTTTTCAGAACAAAGTCAAATATTTTGTTGTTAAATTATCTTGTTTTTGTTGTTTTATTATTAAATCATTCTAAATGTACAATCATTTTTATTTTATTTAAATTCCTTTTCAGACATTTCGGCCTATAGTGCGTTAGGTGCATAAGTCAGTGCAAACCACATCTTTTGAAATTGATACAGATTTTCAAATGGGACCGGTTTGGCGGCGATTTTCGTCTGATTGTCCAGCAGCAACATCGTAAAAGAAGATTTGCCTCGCGGTGGCCGCCGGACAAAGATGTTCTGGCTTTGTGTGGAATGAATGTCAAGGTCGTGCACAAGGAAGGAACGAATTTTATGCTAATTTTAGTACGTGACTTCGTCGAAAAAAAAAAAAAATCAAAAACTTATTCATTGGCTGGCGAAATGAGCTATTTTATATCGATGCCTTGATCTGCGACGATCTGGTTTGATCGGAACATTATGAAGACTGGTTTGGTTAGATTTTATGACTTGAACATGTGTTGTATTAGTTGTTAAACATTTGACTTTGAATGCAAGAGCTATGGTAAACAATGGTACGCATGGAAATATTTAGTCTGTGTGGTTTAGTTAAACAAAAAAACCGTAGCAAAGAGCCCAAAACTAACATTCAATTATCCCCTAAATGATCTGCATTCCATGTGCTTTTCTCTTGGCCTGCCTTCCGGTGACATTTAATTATAAATTATGTTGATTCGGGTTCACCACCCCCTCCCACCACCCTTCTGGGGGAATGCATAATCCGCAATGGATAACAATTATTCTCAAAACTGCATGCCATCACCATCATCGTTCTTGTTCCTCTCCTCGCCAGGACTCACCAACCTTCATCGGGTGCAAAACATTTCAACATTTCCCAAAATATAATTTCCATCCTTCCGCACTAGATGAATATGACCAATGCTGAAAGCCGGGGCCAAACACAGTAAACTTTGAATCCTGCTGCAAGGCTCGGCTCGGTTACGCTTCAGTGTCTCATTTCAATAGAAATTGTCTCATATTGTTGCCTTAATTTATGACGCTCAACTATCCGTTTTTAGCTTTTGGTCAGTCGTGCACGCACTGTGGGCGTGGGAGAGTGGACACAGCTTTGTTGAACCAAATTGGAATCTGAAAAGTTCTAGTAAAAAAAACAAAAACAAAAACAAAAACAAAAACAAAAACAAAAACAAAAACAAAAACAAAAACAAAAACAAAAACAAAAACAAAAACAAAAACAAAAACAAAAACAAAAACAAAAACAAAAACAAAAACAAAAACAAAAACAAAAACAAAAACAAAAACAAAAACAAAAACAAAAACAAAAACAAAAACAAAAACAAAAACAAAAACAAAAACAAAAACAAAAACAAAAACAAAAACAAAAACAAAAACAAAAACAAAAACAAAAACAAAAACAAAAACAAAAACAAAAACAAAAACAAAAACAAAAACAAAAACAAAAACAAAAACAAAAACAAAAACAAAAACAAAAACAAAAACAAAAACAAAAACAAAAACAAAAACAAAAACAAAAACAAAAACAAAAACAAAAACAAAAACAAAAACAAAAACAAAAACAAAAACAAAAACAAAAACAAAAACAAAAACAAAAACAAAAACAAAAACAAAAACAAAAACAAAAACAAAAACAAAAACAAAAACAAAAACAAAAACAAAAACAAAAACAAAAACAAAAACAAAAACAAAAACAAAAACAAAAACAAAAACAAAAACAAAAACAAAAACAAAAACAAAAACAAAAACAAAAACAAAAACAAAAACAAAAACAAAAACAAAAACAAAAACAAAAACAAAAACAAAAACAAAAACAAAAACAAAAACAAAAACAAAAACAAAAACAAAAACAAAAACAAAAACAAAAACAAAAACAAAAACAAAAACAAAAACAAAAACAAAAACAAAAACAAAAACAAAAACAAAAACAAAAACAAAAACAAAAACAAAAACAAAAACAAAAACAAAAACAAAAACAAAAACAAAAACAAAAACAAAAACAAAAACAAAAACAAAAACAAAAACAAAAACAAAAACAAAAACAAAAACAAAAACAAAAACAAAAACAAAAACAAAAACAAAAACAAAAACAAAAACAAAAACAAAAACAAAAACAAAAACAAAAACAAAAACAAAAACAAAAACAAAAACAAAAACAAAAACAAAAACAAAAACAAAAACAAAAACAAAAACAAAAACAAAAACAAAAACAAAAACAAAAACAAAAACAAAAACAAAAACAAAAACAAAAACAAAAACAAAAACAAAAACAAAAACAAAAACAAAAACAAAAACAAAAACAAAAACAAAAACAAAAACAAAAACAAAAACAAAAACAAAAACAAAAACAAAAACAAAAACAAAAACAAAAACAAAAACAAAAACAAAAACAAAAACAAAAACAAAAACAAAAACAAAAACAAAAACTAACTAGCTTAAAATTTTGTTTTCGTATTTTTAATTTTCTTAGTTTTAACATAATGTTAGAATTCTTCAGCCTCATTTTATTCATTTTTGAATGGTTGACTGCCTTTAAAAAAAATAATATTTTTTCGATATTCCATCACCGCCATTTTGGCCGCCATCTTGAATTAACAAATTCTAAATCACTTTAGAGTAGTTCAGGGGTCATACTAAAGTCTGGAATGTATTCGAATTTTAATATAAATTTCGAAGTTTGAAAAATATCCCGTTGTCATTGACCTCTTCCCAAAAAAGTTCACAAAACAGCAGCGTTGGAATTCCCACACAGTTGCTGCAAAACCTCCAATCTACAAAGCTGGCATATCCTCCTCCATAGCCAGCAAACAGCACTAGTCCCACTTCCGGTGTGGATGCAATGCTTCAGAGCCAGCGGCCGAAAAGCTTCCACAACTCACTTTGCACTTCGCTGCAGGTTGGTTGCAGTTCTACCCCTCCCACCTCCCTCAAAAATCTCCTCCTAGTGACAACAATTAAAACATTCATAAAGAAGATTCATAGTTGCACACACACATACACACACAGATTCATGAAAAACCAGGAGTTTCTGTTGTGAAACATTTTTTCCCACCCTTCTCCCTCCTCCGGACACACTTTTCCGAATGGTTTTTGTGCACCATCCAAAAGCCATTTTCCTCTCCCTCCCCCATTCAAGCCAAGGGAAAAGCGCATAAAACGATGATACACTTTCCTCCCGCGCCACCCCCTCAAGTGCAGAATTTCCACCTTCACCTGGGGAGGGAAGAATTAAAGCCGGAGAATGGGGCAAAAGCGTAAAACAAGGTATTTAACATTGTTAATCCTTGTTGCACATTTTTCACCAGGATGACTTCATTGTGTTTGATCCGCACAGGAAAACTCTGCTGGCTGTGGTCGGTTGGTTGGTTGTCGCCGGTGGCAGGAAAAGTTTTCAATGTGGAAATAATCGCCTCTGGGAACACAAGTGCGAGTATCACGGTTTGTTGGCTGGGAAGAGCCAACTTTTCCTGTTTTCTATTGTTTTACAGGATCGGGTGGTGAGATTTGTTTGTTAAAAAAAGTGATGCATTGTTTTTTGAGTGCATCGGGTTTCCGATCTGAAAATGACTATTACTAGTAGAGAGAAATCATTTCATATTGATTTGGGAATGATAGCTTGCAATATAGGTTGAATAATTTTATAATCATTTTTAAAACTGTTTCAAAACATTCCTTTAAAAATTGTTATCTATTTTCAAATGGTTACTGCAAGGTTATTGCAATGCTATTGCCAAAAGGTGTCTGGTATCGATCAGACAAATCTCGTTTTGAAAAATGTCACCGAGACCGTCTGAGATCGAAACCTGTCCAAATGGGGTGAGAGGCAATTACGCTTACCACTATACCACCGGACCCGGACTTCAATTTTATATGCACCACATGTATAGAAAATGTTGGTAAAGGTAAAAAACTTAGCAATGGGTAATTCTCTACCAACTCACACGAAATCGGGAAAAGTTGCCCCGACCCCTCTTCGATTTGCGTGAAACTTTGTCCTAAGGGGTAACTTTTGTCCCTGATCACGAATCCGAGGTCCGTTTTTTGATATCTCGTGACGGAGGGGCGGTACGACCCCTTCCATTTTTGAGCATGCGAAAAAAGAGGTGTTTTTCAAAAATTTGCAGCCTGAAACGGTGATGAGATAGAAATTTGGTGTCAAAGGGACTTTCATGTAAAATTAGACGCCCGATTTGATGGCGTACTCAGAATTCCGAAAAAACGTATTTTTCAGCAAAAAAAAAAACACTAAAAAAGTTTAAAAAATTCTCCCATTTTCCGTTACTCGACTGTAAAAATTTTTGGAACATGTCATTTTATGGGAAATTTAATGTACTTTTCGAATCTACATTGACCCAGAAGGGTCATTTTTTCATTTAGAACAAAATTATTCATTTTAAAATTTCGTGTTTTTTCTAACTTTGCAGGGCTATTTTTTAGAGTGTAATAATGTTTTACAAAGTTATAGAGCAGACAATTACAAAAAATTTAATATATAGACATAAGGGGTTTGCTTATAAACATCACGAGTTATCGCGATTTTACGAAAAAAAGTTTTGAAAAAGTTACTTTTTGCGTTTCTCTTTGTTTCGTCGTCCGTGTCTGTCGCGGGTGACCATGAACGGCCATGATTAACGACGACCAACATTTTCGAAACTTTTTTTCGTAAAATCACGATAACTCGTGATGTTTATAAGCAAACCCCTTATGTCTATATATTAATTTTTTTGTAATTGTCTGCTCTACAACTTTGTAGAACATTGTTACACTCCAAATAATAACCCTGCAAAGTTAGAAAAAACACGAAATTTTAAAATGAAAAATTTTGTTCTAAATGAAAAAATGACCCTTCTGGGTCAATGTAGATTCGAAAAGTACATTAAATTTCCCATAAAATGACATGATCCAAAAAATTTTACAGTCAAGTAACGGAAAATGGGAGAATTTTTAAAACTTTTTTAGTGTTTTTTTCGATGAAAAATACGTTTTTTCGGAATTCGCCATCAAATCGGGCGTCTAATTTTACATAAAAGTCCCTTTGACACCAAATTTCTATCTCATCATCGTTTCAGGCTGCAAATTATTGAAAAACACCTCTTTTTTCGCATGCTCAAAAATGGAAGGGGTCGTACCGCCTCTCCGTCGCGAGATATCAAAAAACGGACCTTGGATTCGTGATCAGGGACAAAAGTTACTCCTAAGGACAAAGTTTCACGCAAATCGAAGAGGGGTCGGGGCAACTGCTGTGTGAGTTGGCGGAGAATTACCCCAATGCATCCTTATTATATCAACAATCACACACTTCTAACCACAAACTCATTTAGGATTTTTTTCCCTGCCCTGCTCAATTATGATATCAAGAGATATTATGAAACCAACCCGCTGGAGTTGTTTAGTTCGAGAATAAACTTTTAATTAAATATGTAACATGAAGCACAATGGCTCTTGCCGTCAAGCAACGGAAGTGAACATGATTCCCAGTAGAAAACAGCAGCTACCACCAACACCAGCATCGTCATAATCAGGACAGGTGTGCCTGACCACTAAGACGATTTCATCCGACGTAATTGTGGTGGCGGCGGCGGTGGAGGCCAAGATGGGTTTACAGCGCTTCCGGGCGCGAAACCACCACGTCACGGTGTGTTCTATTAACATTTAATGGCAACATTTTTTTTCTATTCAATTTATTTTTTACGCCTTCCTTGTTCAGGAGATCATTTTGAGCAACTTTTGTTCAACTAAAAACCTTACTTAATCATAAAAATTTGCACTAGTTTTTCCATGTTTTTCAGACACTTTTTCAAGTTTTTGCTTGATTTTCACATTTTCTACAATAGAATGATACCACGAACGAAATGATGATACCATTATCATTTAAATGAAAAATAAAATGCTTACGGGCATAGTCTTATACAATACAATATAATCATTACTGCATACCTTTTTTATTATTACTGAAAATGTTGGTAAAAAACACAGCCAAAATTGACTCCATAAAATGACATTTTTAGTTATAAATCAATTCAAACTTGAATCCTATAATTTTCTATAATTTTTCAGCTCTTCCTTCCAATGCTTTTTAAAGATTCAAAATTGGATGAAAAATTGATTCATGTTTAATCACGGGCAAAATTGCTTTGCGAGCTTGCTGCAGAATCTGTTATAAAATGTAATATTTCTTATAGCAAATACGCTATTACAGATTTTGATTTCCTTTTTTCTTCTGGGTGAAGAAATAATAATAATCATTTAGATACAATCATACATTTTTAACCCTCTAC
Organism: Culex pipiens pallens; assembly: GCF_016801865.2. NCBI lineage: Eukaryota > Metazoa > Arthropoda > Insecta > Diptera > Culicidae > Culex > Culex pipiens. Next base: position 63,206,905 of record NC_068938.1, on the reverse strand, counting down.
AACCCAACCCCGCCTTTAGGCGGGCTTTGATCCCCTAGTTAAAATTTTCAACCAAATTTCGATCTTTAAAAAGAATTGGAAAGAAAAACTGATAAAATTTGAAAAAAAAAATTGAGGATGGAAGTTTGACTTGTTTTAAGTGATTTTGCCAATGTTTATAAAAATGTAATTTTTTCTGGTGTCAATTTTGGCTCTGTTTTTCACTTCACTATTTGAGGACGCAGTATGAGTATGAAGTATTTTTTGTATTGTACCAGACTATGCCCGTAAGCATTAATTTTCAATTGAAATGGTAATGGTATCATTCTATTGTAAAAACTGTGAATAACAAGCCAAAACTTAAAAAAGTGTCTGTAAAAACATGGAAAAACGAAAAAGGCAAAAGGTAATGATAGGAAGTGTAAAAATCAGCCAAATACTATCAAAAACAGACATAAAAACAAGACAAATGCAAAATATAATACCAAAAATGAAACAAGCAACACAAAAAAAAAGGTGAAGCAAAGCTTTTCGTAGAACAAAAAATGTTCAAAATGATCTACTGAACTAGGAAGAAGTAAAAAAAAATCTAAAAAAATGGCATTAGAGGGTTAAGGGTAAGTTTCCAGGAGCGCGGAGTCTTGAGTAGCGACTCCGGCTCCAATAACACATTTCCATACAATAAAAATAAGCTGACTACGACTCCGGCTGCTACACTTTGAAAATTTTATTACAGATCATAAAAAGGGATGTGCGATAAAAGATGAAAGACATAAGGTCGAATGGACAAAAGGTCAAATGAACAAAAGGTCAAATGTTGAAAAAGCAAAAAAAAATCTTAATATTTTTGTGAGTTTTCTACCACACATGTATTTAAAGACGTGCGGAAAAGTCAGACTACCAAAATATTATTGTAGAATTTATTTTCTTACAAACAAATCTGTATTTTTTGTGAGTTTTTCCATTCTTAATTATATTAAGTAATAATAAATAATATTGTGAGTTATCCCATTCTTTCAACCATTAGCAGTTTTTTTTAAGTCCTCCTTCTTAAAAATGTTGAGAAATTTTCCATTCTTTCAAACATGAGCAGTTAAAACAAAAAAGTTCAACTTCTAGAATATTTTGTAAATTATAATATCTGTTTATAAAAACTACCATTTCTTCATGGTTATGATATTTTGTGAGTTTTTCCTTTCTTTCAAACATGAACAGCTCTTTTTTTTCAAACTGATTGGTAAAATATTTTGAAAGTTATTTTTCAATTTTAGAAAAATACATTTTCTTGATTGTTGTAATATTTTTCAATTTTTTCAAACATAAGCTTTCAAACATTTTCGATTTCAAAAATATTTTGTGACTTATTTTGTTTCATTTTTTAAAACAACGTATTCTTGATTGTCGTGATATTTTTTGAGTTTTGCCATTCTTTTAAACATGAACAGTTTTTTTTAAAGAAATGTCTGACTTCAAAAAATACTTAAAGGGAAGTTCCAGTTTAGAAAAACAAGCTTTTATTGATGGTTGTAATATTTCAGTAAATTTTCCATTCTTTCGAACATGAGCTGATCTATAAAAAAAAAAGTCTGGCTTATAAAATATTTTATGAAAATAGCTATTTTAACTTTTTTTTGTTGTAATATCTTTCAATTTTTTAAAACATACGTGAATTTTTCCAAAAATGTCGTTCTTTCAAAAAGATCTTTGAGATTATTCCAGTTGACAGCTGTCCATAGAAAAATTGTATATGAAAATTCAAACATCTGTATCTTTTGAAAGAATTTTTTGATCGATTTGGTATCTTCGGCAAAATTGAAGGTATCGATAAGGACTACACTGAAAAAATATGATACAAGGTAAAAAAAATTGGTGATTTTCAATTTCACTTTTTGTCACTAAAACTTGATTTGCAAATCAAATTGTTATATTTATTTTTATTTATTTTTTTAAATATGTTCTAGGGAACATAAAATGCCAACTTTTCAGAAATTTCCAGAACGGGGGGCCAAAAAATTCAACTTCATTTTTCGATGTAATATCGAATTTGCAATCGAAAAGTACTTTAGTGAAATTATGATAAAGTGCACCGTTTTTAAGTCATAGCCATTTTTAGATAACTTTTTTGAAAAAAGTCGCAATTATTCATTTTTTCCCTCTTTTGAAACAATAAGTATTGATTCAAAAAATCATAACTTGGTCATAGATTTTTTGCCCGTTCTGGAAATTTCTGACAAGTTGGCATTTGATGTCCCCTAAAACATATCAGAAAATAAAAAAAAATATTAATATTGTTTTTTTTCCAAATCAAGTTTTAGTGAGAAAAAGTGAAATTAAAAATCACCCTTTTTTTACCATCTATCATTTTTTTTTCAGTGTAGTCCTTAATCATACTTTCAACTTTGCCGAAGACATCAAATCGATCAGATTTTTTAATATTTTCGTACCAGTTTTGTATGGACAGCTGCCAAATTTGTATGGAAAATTATATGGACAAACTAATGATGCAAATTGGCTTCTTTGGGCATACCGATTAAAAAATACAAAAAATCGAATTACTGAATTCCCAGTTAGTTAGTTGTCTTTATTAACGAGCATTTCAGCCATAAACGCTGGTTCGGCTCGAACATAATTCCCAGGGAATTGCACTGGCTTTTTTATTATATTTTTCAACATTTATTAATATCATTCCGAAACACAAATTTCCCGGCAATCAAGAGGTCAAAAATTACCGATCTCCCGGGAATCCCGGGAAATAAAGTTAGTTTTCAAAAACACAAAATCTATGTTTCCGAAATATTTGTTTTAAAGAACACCGTGCTAGCACAAAAAGCGAATGACTCTAGTTGAGCTTCCCGTGTTCTGGCTGCTCATTTTAAGGAAATTATTCGCTCGTCAGCACTTTTACAGACTTCACTCAACTCTCTCCTCTCTGCCCAGAGTTGTGGTCGCGTGGTGACGCGATGTGGTTTGAGGCAGCTGCCTGTTGGCCACTTCCTTTCCGGCAGATAAAATGCTCCACCCCACTTGATGTGTGCCAGTTATAAATACCTGCTGGAGGATATTTTGTGTTTGCTTCGCGAATTATATCTCTGGTCAGATGACGAAAAAAAGATTCTCCCCCATTTTGGAGGGGGAAATGTGAAGGATTTAGCTGGTCAGTCGTAAAAATTAAATCTGCTTAGTGGTTTTGTGGAAAGTTGCTCCGTTTGTTTTTTTTTAGCGGTGTTATACTGTCCATTTGACATTTTACGTGACAAGCTAAAAATAGACTTTTGATGGCTTGACAAACTCGAAGGCCACGTAATTTATTCCAAACTTGTCAACAAGAGCTGATACAAATTCAAAGATATTCATAATGTAATAGCCAAGTTGATTAACCGAAGAATTTCCTTGAATTAAAAGAAATTTAGAAATTCTTTCCCAAGTGCAAAACTGGCAAAACAAAAATTATAAAACAATAAATGATCTGTTGAAAAATTGACAAAAATAATGCAAGAGTTCATGCGATCACCATCAGTTCCTGGGGTGTTACTAAGCAAAGATATTAAAATTATCATATCTCCCCAAGGATCCCATCCAATTTCATGACTCTTAGCCAACGAGCAAAGTTTTAATTTTAACGACCTCTCAAACATCAAACTTTGCGTAAAACTATTGAGACACGCTCCAAACTTGCGACGCTTAAGGCAAAATGCTCCCTGACTAACTCGGCACTCGGTACTAACTTGCTAACGTCTCATAAAGCAATTATTTCCACTGGAGAGCGGAGGAGACAAAAGATTTTTCCAGAAGCATAACAACTCCCCTTCGGGGCAGGGTGGAAGAAACGTCCGGGCAAATCTTTCGCTCGAGAAGCCAGCTGATTTTATGACACTGACTATGGTGAAAATACCAGAACCAGCAGGATTTCTTCCCCTTTGGAAAGATTGTTGCCATAACACTATCGTGGTAGTGGCGCAAAATTTTGGGGGTTGTTTCTGGTGGTGAGCCACCCTCTTCCGGCTTGAAAAGTCCCTTTGCCGAAAGCTAGGATTTGGATTATGACGATGGATGAGGGTGACGATATGCTGCTAATCCTTGTTATTATGTTGGGTGCATAAAGCAAACGTACGCAATTTGTAAGTGAATAGTTATGAAGTTTGAAATTTGAAGTTGTTTTAAGAAGCTTTGAAACATGAATATTTATCAAGATTGTAACAGT